>NW_013531079.1:1647832-1669593 GCF_000836235.2 Papilio xuthus | reverse complement strand
CATCTGACTACTGACAGACTGTTATTCTTGAATGCCTAGTGGTACATTTGTGCAATATGATGCTAAAGCTATAGGCTCCGGAAGTGAAGGGGCACAGCAGAGCTCAAAGGTATTGAAACTGGATGGATAGGTTGTTGCATCTGACTACTGACAGACTGTTATTCTTGAATGTTATATCTATCTCTATTATTAGTTTAAACACTCACTACCGTCACCAACCACAACTTTTAGCACCAAAAAGGTCAAATAAATGGTTGGTCTGCAACAAATCTATTTTTAACTTGTTAATGTTTATCCCTGGATACAAATATGTTATAAAGTGAAATCTGGATAAGCTAGAAACCTCTATTTCAAGAGAGTTATTATCTGATCCTGATGAGAGACCCACATAAGAGTCAAACCTTTTTAGGGAAAAAAATGTTGCTGTGCCTCTCGCTTATCCAAGTCCGATTGTAACTCATTTAAAATAATATTATAATTACCTTGACATTTTACATAACAATATAATTTAAAATACCAAAAGTATGATATTACATTGTTTATAAATTGAATTTTGATTCCAGGAAATCTATCACAAATCAATGACCTTGAAAGAGGCCATCAAGTCTGCATTGACTATACTGAAGCAGGTTATGGAGGAGAAGTTGTCAGAGAACAATGTAGAAGTGGTGACAATGACTCCCGGAGCAATGTTCCACATGTTCACCCGGGAACAGCTGTCTGAGGTCATTAAAGATATCCCTTAAGATTATAGACATTAAGGTATGGTTGGATTGTTTTACTCTGCATTTTGATTGTTATTACACTTGTATTTGTACATGTTTCTGTGTTTTTCAATAGGACCACATATCAATACAAGTATAATTGCAATCAAAACTCAGTCATTTTTATATACAACAAAGTGTTATATTAATAATTAATTCCGGCAAAATTTTGCTTGATGTATATAAAATAAT
Organism: Papilio xuthus; assembly: GCF_000836235.2. Taxonomy (NCBI): domain Eukaryota; kingdom Metazoa; phylum Arthropoda; class Insecta; order Lepidoptera; family Papilionidae; genus Papilio; species Papilio xuthus. The sequence continues at coordinate 1,668,637 of NW_013531079.1, read as the reverse complement.
TCAATCATGCCTAAGTTTATTTAAAATGTAATTAGGTAATATTTGAAGTAAATTGTAAATCAGTTTGTTTAACTTGTATTTATGTATTGTATTGGATAAAAATAGTAGAATATATGTATTGATATATGTATTTAGTATATATGTAACACATTTTAGTTTGTTTTTATGTATTATATATTTGATTTCTCATATGTATTTGTGATACAATTTTTTTCAAATACTACTTATGGTGCGGTTTTTTCAAGAATCTTACAGTAAGTATTCAAAGTTTAATAAAAAAATATTCATTAAGAGTGTATTTTACTTACAACTGACATTTTCTTCAATCAAATTAAAAAAAGGGCTTGACAGACGGACTGACAACAAAGTGATCCTATAAGGCTTCCGTTTATTTCCTTTGCGAGGTACGGAATCCTTAAAATTATATGAAGATTTTGCAGAAGAAACAAAAATTTTATCCGAAGAATCCAAATATTATTAGTAAAATCTAACGTAAGTATGTATATGATTTTGAAAAATATTAATAGATTTCTTTATAGTAGTTGTATTTTAGAACTTTTTGTTGTTTTAATTCTATAGATTTGATAGTAATAATTCAAAAATAGATATGGTAATAATCAGTCCGAAAAAACAGTATGTGACAGTTTTAAATAATCACTACTTAAATAATAAAATGGTAGAATTTTCTTTTGTTCGAACATCATTACTTCAAGTATATGATTCAAGTGGTAGAATACTACGACTGCAGAAGACAGGTGTTGAATAAAATTAATGTTGGTTTTGTCCAATGAGTTATAGTCCCCTTCATATTCTTTTGATGGCTTATTATTTAAACTAATATTATAAAGAGGAAAGATTTGATTGATTGTTTGCATTGAATAGGTTTGAAACTACTGAACTGATTTAAAAAATTCTTGCCCTGTTGGGAAGCCACACTATGCAGATGACGTAGGCTACCTTTATTACTAGTTGACTCCCGCATGGAATTAAAAAAAACTTAATTAGTACTCTATGTGTTCTTCCAGTCTATGTTCTACATTCTTGCCAAATTTCATCGAGAATCATGCAGCAGTTTCCGAGTTACTTTCTAACAAACATCCACCCAAATATTGTTATTTAAAATATTAGTAAGATTTTCAATTTCTTTAACTGTTAGTAATAGATTGAATTGTGTTGCTTCTTAACATACAATTAATATGGCATTGTATAAAACAGCTGATAATGGCCATTCCGGAGCTGCAATGGAGTGAGTCGAGCTCGAGAAACACAATACAGAATCTCTCCAAGCTGAGACTCGAGAGACAGACTTGTTGAATTAAATTGATACTAATTAAATGTTATTCTACTGAAACGTTTATTATTATATTTATAATTAAGTTGAGTATTCACTGACAAAAAATATATATAAACTTTTTACTGTGGGTTTCTACTGTTGAAACATCATATTGTGATCTTTCATATTTATCATAGACAATATTTTAATAAAAATGTCGATAAGATGTATGAATGTTTTAGCAATGGAGACCCACTGTAAATTTGGTAGACAAATATTTTTTGTTAACATAACATTCATAAATAAATAATACTAAAAAGCCACTAACCGTTGGATTCCGAGACTAAAATCTATATAAAACATTATCATCCCTGTTATTATCTTGGACAAAACAGATAATGTTTTTTAAACAGAGATGTTAGTCTCGGAAACACATGGTAAATATGGCAATGAACACAAAATCTTACGATAATGAATTTCATACAAAATTATTATCAAACTTATTTTATAAAAATGTAACAACACAGCCAACAAATAACATACAACTAAATAAATGCGAATAAAAAAGGCTTAAAAATTATATGAGATTAAAAAAAAGATATCAAATTTAGAGATAATGTCACTAAAAATAAATAAGGACCATAGACAAAAATTACACTTATTTGCCTAATTTATTTGAAGAGATGACAAGATATTTCATTGTCGACATATAAAACACCTAGAATAATAAGTATACTTTTAAAATCACTCAACGGGTGAACGCCGCGTAATCAACGGGTTGACACCGCGTGTTAAACGAGTGAGCAAGCGAGAGATAAAAATCCAAAACGTTACATCATCCACAAACTTTGCGGACTTTCTTTATTTCCTAACAATAATAAAGATTTTTACCGTGGATTTTCATTACCGAATCAATATCATCAAATTTTGATTATATATATTTGAATATGTTTCTTGAGTGGAAAGACATGGTTAAAAGCTATTTTTTTTATGTTTTTAACATGCACTTTCTAATACATATATAATATCAGTAAATCTTATTTAATTACATAAAGATATTAAAACATAAATATTAATACAGCAACATTCCAAGGGACTGATATTTTTTCTCGCTTGTAGAGGTATCTCTCGAATCAGATTTTCTTGCTTATGGAGTCTGTTCCAAACCCAAATTTCTCGCTCATGTAGGGAGTCTGTTGGTACCAAATCCAAATTTCTCGCTCATGTATGGAATCTGTTGGTACCAAAACTAAATTTCTCGCTCATGGAGGGGTCCAGTTCTCGCGTGCCAAGCTTTGACTATATTTAATATTTATGTTAATATCTATAGAAACATGTTGACGTATATTTAGCCAGTTATTTACCAGTATTTAGCCAACAAAGGCTCCATATCTAAAGGATAAACATTAGGACCCAATCTTTCAACGGGTACACCATTTTTATCAATGATAAATTTACTAAAATTCCATTTAATGTAATCTCCGAATGTACCAGCTTGCATTTTCTTTAAGAATTTATACAATGGATGAGCATTGGGGCCGTTCACTTCGATTTTTTCAAATAAATCGAATTTAACATCTTTTTCTTTAGCAAAATTAAGAATATCTTTGCTGGTACCGGGTTCCTGTTTGCCAAATTGATTGCAAGGGAATGCCAATATTCTTAAATTTTTAGTTGTTGCATATTTTTCATGTAATTCGTTGAGTTGTTTATAATTAGTATCAGTGAGACCGCATTGTGACGCGATATTTACAATAACAAGCACATATCCTTTATATTTATCAAGTTTGACAGTTTCTCCGTAGATATCTTTGACTGTGAATTCATGTACCGATGTTGCTGTTTCATAGTTAATATAGTCCGTTGGTACATCGCTGTAAATAAAAAAACGGATTTTAACGATTCACAATGTCCAAGTAAGTCATGAAAATCTACTAATCAGCAATATATATATTTTTTTATATCATAAGGTGGTAAACGAGCGAGCGGCCACTTGAAATGCTGAAATAACGAAGTGACCGTAGCCCATAGACATACACAATTGCATATGCGTTGCCTACCTTGAATCAACGGAGGAGAGGATGCAGAGAAAGAAAATATTTTCTCCTCCCATGTATCCCCTCTTCCGGAAAGTTCACTTCCGCTTCCCATCCTTTCCTTATAAGAAAAAGGATGGGAAGGGAAAGAGGACTAAATGAGGCCTCCGGGACGCACACTCATCACAAGAAACGCGGAATTTCTTCCACTTCACGCCTGTCTTCAAAATGTTTGTTTTATTGATGTTTTGGTAAAGGAAAAATATACAAAAACTAAACAATTATCTAAATTTAATTATGAGCATCGGTGGCTCAGGGGTAAAACACTTGACTTGCAATTTGCAGGTCCTAAGTTCGAATCCCGCCATGTACAAATATGCTTTTTGATTTCCGATTTACATATATACATTAATCCGACGTTCTTACGGTGAAGGAAACATCGTGATGCTGCACATATCTGCGAAGAAATTCAATGATATGTGTGATGTCAACCCGCACTGGGCCAGCGTGGTTGACTAAGGCCTAGTCACCCGTGACCTAGGGTAGGCTCCGAGCCAGTATAGTGAGCTGATGAGATATTTAATTATCAAAATTGAAATGTTGGTATGTAATGTCAGGGTATTGTTTAAAATGAAAACAGAATGTTTAAAGATTTTGTTTGTATGTCTGAGTTTGTTCCGGGTAAGAGATGAAACAGTTGGACCGATTTTGATAAAACTTTCACTGGAAGGTAACTAATGTAGGTGGGAGTGACATAGGCTATTTATTTTTTTAATTCTGACCAACTTTACTATGTATATAACACTTACACATGTTGTTGAAATCGTCTGAATGTAGCAACAGCACTGTATATATCCTTTCCCATGATGGTTGGGTTCTCGAATGCAGCGAAATGTCCGCCATCGTCCACTACGGTGCTAACATGATAGTTTCTATACTTCAAAGTTAGTAGTAAGTCGGGGTGGAATAACAGATCATGTTTAAACTTTATACCCCAAGTAGGCACCTTTGTTGTTATCCTGTGAAAATTTATATGTATTAGTAGCTAGAATTAAAAAAATCTTAACCTATGTGTTCTTCCAGACAATGTTCTGCATCTATGCTAAATTTCAGCGAAATACAGCCGTTCTGGAGATGCCTTCTAAGAAACATCAATCCATGCAATAAAATCGCATTTATAATATTAGTTAGATTGTATATATGTGTTTAGAGCGTTGATGGCTCAGTGGTTAAGCATTTGACTTGTAATCAGCAAATCCTGGGTTCGAATTCAAACATGTACCAATGTGTTTTTCGATTTACATATGTACATTTATCGGACATTCTTATAGTGTAGGAAAACATTGTGATACAACTTGCACATATCTGTGAAGAAATTCAAATATATGCGTGAAATCAAACCGCACTGGGTCAGCGTGGTTTAGAATTCAGACAGAATTTAAATAGAAACAAGGACTCAAAACATATTTGACTGAGAAATTCATACAAATAGAATATATAGCATACTTACTCATCAAATTTCGTATGGGTTTCATAATCAATCACAATTTCAGCATACGCTCTGAGCGAGGTTGTAACACTGTTGGTCACCCAGTACACCATCACATTGTCCAACAAACTTGTCAGTGAGAACTTGTCGAGCAACTTCCCGTCCCCTGCATTCTTGTACTCTGGGTTGGTCCAGGCAGCGAATTTTTCTAAGATGTATGCCGCAAGACCAGCCGGAGAATCAGATAATGCCGCAGCTGGAGATAAATAATAGCACATGTAATAAAAAAAAATTATAAGAAGTGTACAATTTTTTACTTAAATAACTGTCGATCTCGACCCCGTCTTTTGTATTAGCCTATGCGTTCTTTCAGACTATGTTTTATATCCATGCCAAATTTCATCAAGATCCGTTGATATGTTCCGGAGATATTTTCTACCAAACATCTATCCATACATCCAAACATTTACAATTAACTTCGCCACTGAGGGGCTCGGAGCCTACCCTAAAGTTAGGGGCGACTAGGCCATAGTTAACCATGCTGGCCCAGAGCAGGTTGACATTGCACATATATTTGAATTTCTTACTAACCCATGGTATCAGGCTTGGTGGCTTCTTCTTGCAAAAATCCAGACTCTCTCAACTTTTGTAATTGTTGAGAATATGGATACAACCTGCTCACAAACTCCGCTTCCACGAGTATACGTGGCCAAGCTGAACCTAAAAAGGAAAAATAATGTAAATCAATGGATAAATATTAAATTCAGTCAAAAGTAGGCTCTGAAAAAATTTTAAACAGCAAGAAAGTTGTTTAATAAAACCTTTATTTATGTGTTCTTAACTTAATTGTTAGTATAAAAATTAATTAACCTATATATATGCACAGGGTAGCCAACTGATTATACATCAAAGTCGGGAAGTTTGTATGAAATCCTAGTATGTAATTGGGGAACATAGTTGCCATGGCCGATCCCACATAGTGACCGATATCGCCTCCTTGTACATAGAACTTCCCATAGCCAAGTCGCTTCATCAGATTTAACATCACTACGGCCATCTTAGTTGTGGTCAGACCTGGTCGGAAAGCACCCTGTAAATTAAAATCAGTTTGTGAAACAAAACAATACGTGTGTTACAAATATCAATAGTAATAATCAGTCAACAAATCACTAAAAAATATAAACAGATTAAAAATATATTTATATACCAGTAAGTGTTAAACAAGCCGTTACTTAGTACCAAGAAAATAACAGTGATCTTTTTTCCGAGTTGAAAGATAACAGATATCTTGCCTCTTTTTAATGCAGAGATGTTATACAGAAAAATGTTATTTACTTTTTCTATATATTCACCCTCCCCCTATCCACTTCCCCTTTCATGTGTTCCCTTATTAGAATATCATGTAAAGCAGTAGCGTCGTTAGGGTAGGGCCAGATGGTGCGACCGCCCTGGCAGGCATAAGAGGGCGCTACAGATATAGGAGCGCCTCCCAAGAGACCCTGTCTTTCAGTCTTCCCCGAACAAAAAATCTCGCCCAGGGTGCAGGAAATGTTAAAGGTAAAGGGTGTTTCTGCGGACTCAACCACTTATTAATTTTAAATCTCTTTCTCTCAAGGTGCCTTTCCGTTTAACGCAGGTTGGCTGTCAGCTTAGTGAACTTTTGACAGTCTTGTGCCAAGCGAAATAAATGTTGAATACGCCTATATAAAATTTTAGATACACAGTACTTACTTGTGAAAATCCAAATCCAGGCAAACTTGGGATAACTAATTCAAAGACAAAGTTTTTTCTGGGCATAGGCTTTGTTAATATTGGTATTACTTCATAAAACTCCCTTACGGAGCCTGGCCAACCGTGGATCATTAAAAGAGGCACAACCTGGAATGAATTTGCACAATGAATGAACAAGAGCAAATAAATATATAACTCTTTTAAAATAATTAAGAAGAAAGATTTGCATTTTTGTATGTAACAAATAAACTGAAAACTTTTGGACAAATTTCAAATTTCTTTTTGCCATTACAAAGATATATTATCAGGTAGTAGTAACATGGGCTATATTAATTACAAAAAAAAATGACAAACCGTAATATCTTTTGCGTCTGGCTTAACATGTATGAAGTGGATATCCAGGCCTTGGATTTTAGTTTTGAAATGTTTGTACTTATTAAAGAATTGTTCCCTGTCTTTGAAGTTGTAATTATTCTTCCAAAAATCAAGTACTCTTGTCAGAAAGTTTGTGTTGAAGCCATAAGTAAATCCAGTTTGCTCTGGAGGTGATGCAGATGACTTGCAATGGAGGAGTCTCTCTCTGAGGTCATGTATCATCTGAAATGATTTAAAAATTAATTACAAAAATATTATAAACTGTATTTTGGAAACCCTAGGCAGGCTCTTTCTAAAATCTTTCACCAACTCAATTATTTTAACATTAACAAAATTATGTCTGAATAGTCCTTTGACAACCTTATATTAGGTTAAGTCAAGTGTGGTAGTTTAGTTTCCTCACATGTAATACCTACAAAATATTAAACTTCCTATGACACTCTGATAAGATAATCAATAAAATTTTACCTAGATTGTCAGTATTTAAATCTTACTAATATTATAAATCTGAATGTTTAGATGGATGGATCTTTGTTTGAAGGTATCTCTGGAAGCCATAACAGATCTTTATGAAACTTGGCACAGATGTAGAACATAGTCTGGAAGAACACATAGGCTACTTTAAGTTTTTTTAATACTAAGCAGACAGTCATGGGCGACGGCTAGCTATGCTTATATTGCTAAGAAAAATGTTTTAATACATTGATAACAAGTGTACTTACTACATCCGAGAACTCAATTTTAAAAGGTGTTATTTCCAAATCTGGTGTAAGATCATTTGGGTTTGGACCCCAGTATTCATTCATATCAATTTCTGGTAATTTAGGTGGTACTATAAACACTTTGTACATAAAATAACACACAAATGCTGTCAGCGGCGTTATAAAGAAAAAAACATTGATTACCTGAAAATTACAGTTTTATGGATTAATTTTATAAATATGAAATTTTGGATGGTTGGATGTATGGTTATTTTTTATCATGTAATTCCAGAATGCCTGAATGTATGTAATGTATGGATACTATTTGGTTAAAAAATAGATTATACTCTTGAATAATTTATATGCCAACTATATATGTACACTGTCGGCCAAAAGTTTGAGACCACTTTGTACACAGGTTATAATTTGCATATTTATTGCATATATTTTAAATCTGCGTATGATAACATAAAAATATGAACACCTGTGTAATCTCTATTAATCATTTCGAATGTCTAAACACCATTTCTCTTATCTTTTACACAATGACTATGCCATAAATGGGCATTGTTTATTTACCACAGATGAGTGCCGCGTAAGGACCAAGTGTTGCAATTGTCATTATATTATATGGCGGCTCCCTTGTACTTGTTTGGTTATTGTTTTGCGTTGATAAATATTTAGGAATATTTTAAGCCATAAATCCTATTCATAGCATGGCTACTTAAGGAGTTAGTCTTGGTTAAATCTATTCAGTCTGAGCTACTGTTTTGCCAAGTGAAGATCTCCAAAAATGGGAAAAGTCCGTGAAATCTCCAGTGAAACTCGTTCCGCCGTCGTTAATCTATACGACAAAGGCATGTCTGAACGAGAAATTGCCGCTCAACTGAAGTTATCGAAGACTTGTGTTCATAACGCAATAACTCGATACAAGATAACCAGCAGTCATCAAGACCTACCGCGCTCGGGGAGGCCGAGAGCAACCACTTCTAGCGAAGACAACTTCATTGTTGTAACAAGCAAGCGTAATAGACGTTTAACAACACCAGAAATTCGACCTGAACTCAATAAAACTCCACCGGAACTTGGATTATTGACAACAGTAAAGAGAAGACTTCGAGATGCCAATTTGTTTGGTAGCGTAGCCGTTCGTAAACCACTGTTACGACAACAAAACAAAAAGAAACGTCTGCACTGGGCTCTTACTCATCGCTATTGGACTGAAGAATACTTTAAAAAAGTTCTTTGAACTGATGAATCAAAATTCAAAAAGTTCGAAAAGAAGAGTTTTTGTACGTCGTAGTGCCAAAGAAAAGATGTTGCCAGACTGTGTAGTGCCAACAGTCAAACATGGTGGAGGCTCTATTATGGTCTGGTGATGTTTCTCTGGCTATGGGACCGGAGATTTGGTTAAAATTGAAGAAATAATGAAAAAGGAGCAGTACAAAGAGATACTGGAGCGAAACGCTGTTCCTTCCAGACTACGTTTGATTGGAGATGGATTCATTTTCCAACAAGATAATGATCCAAAACATAGTTCTAAACTATGCAGGGGATATTTAGAGTACAAAGAGACGGAAGGAGTTTTGAAAAACATGGAGTGGCCCCCTCAGAGTCCAGATCTCAATCCGATAGAGCTTCTGTGGGAGGAGATGGACAGAAACATCCATAGTCATTGTCCAACGTCAAAAGAAGACCTCTGGAGGACTTTACATGAAAGTTGGAACAATGTTTCACAAGAAACTATCAATAAACTAATAGCCCGGTTACCAAGATTGGTCAAAAAAGTTATAAAAAGTAAGGGAAGATTTTTCGACGAAAAGTTAGTTTAAATAATATATATTTTTTATTAATAATAATGGCAATTATTGTAGTTTTTAAATTATTTTATGTTACATAAAAGTTCCCTATTTAATATGTAAATAAACAATTTGTAGAGCACTAACTTTTGGAGTTTTATTCAATATTGTAATTTTTCAAAATGGTCTCAAACTTTTGGCCAGTAGTGTATAGCTATTAATTTAGAGGTATTTTTAATCTAAATCTATCATTATCTTTTAGTATATTTGGTGTTTGTGTTTTAGCATCAACCTATGAAAAGATTAAATATTAACTAACCATCTTTAATTATATTTATGAATTTGTAACAAAGAAATACATATAAGAATGTTACCCTTATTTCTGCAAATAGATAAAACTTACAGTAAATGCAGCACTCCCTATATCTTTGACTATTTCCTTTGCATTATTAAATATGTTTGTTTGATTTGTTTGTCTATTCTCATTCATTTTTAATAAATAGCAATTCTTTAACATTCACCGGTCTGAAAAGGTACTGGTTTTATTTTTATAGAAATATAAAATTTTTTGAATAACTAAAATTATTAGATAAATGTCTTTTTTTTTACATCATAAAGTGGCAAACGAGCGAGCGGCCTCCTGAAATCGCTGAATAGCGAAGTGACCGGTGCCATAGACATACGCAATTGCATATGCGTTGCCTACCTTTAATCAACGGAGGAGAGGATGCACAGAATGAATGCATGCATCCATGCATCCTCTCATCCGGAAAATCCACTTCCACTTCCCATCCTTTCCTTATGAGAAAAAGGGTGGGAAGGGAAAGAGGACTAAATTAGGCCACTAATTAAGTTATAGCATTTCGGCAATTTTGTTAATTTCGCATTTAAATTACAATTAGAAAGAAAACTATAATACAATGCAATAGATTCTTTTACCAATCGGCTATTTTGAGTTTTTTCTTATCAAATCCTTTAGATGACATTTGACATTGACAATTATTGATTTTGTCTTCAAACATGACTATCCATAGTGATGTGATAAGAAAAAGAAAAATTATGTTTTTACTTTACTTTTAATAAACAATTGGACAAAAATGATTATTCAGACAGTTTATTACAACGCAATATTTGGTTAAAAATTAAAATTACTTACTCTAGCTCTAGTCCTCTGGTCCTTTACTTCTACCAAAGAGTACAATACAAAGAGTAAAGGAGTATTGTAAAGTTGTTTAGCTTTGGCGCTAGAGGGCAAATAAGTAAAATCTCCAAAGCTTATTTATTGGTCTTGGTTGGGAAATATGGCAATACTTTAGAGGAGCGAATTATGCCGCATTGTATTGTCATAAAATATTAAATGATAGGACATCTATCATTATTATTATTCTGTGTTCTGATTTGATGTACCTATAAATTAAAAAATAAAAAGGATGAACTCGTGTGTAAAACGAAAGGGTAAAGTAATTACGATTGAATTGAGACTGTCACAATGCGAAGCCGCAATCCCGGCTCTAGAGTTAATTGAACTTGTGGGGCCAATACGGCTTCTATATATTTTTTTTTAATTTTTCCATTCAACATCAGGCAGGCACAGGCTCTAAATAATAGGGCTGCCTTATACAGAATACGCTTTTGTCATACACCCTTTTTTTTTCAGAGGGGAATGCTTTATGCATACTCCGCGCCCCGGGGGGGACGCGGTAGTTATGTGGGATTCTCCTCCATAGCGGAGGTATACCCACTAAACCCCTCTGTTCCTCCAACGCATCGGGACGGGACCACGGGCACGCTTTCGCTCTCGTCCGCGGTCCCGCCCGCTTGTCATACACCCTAAGGAAATCCACCCTTACTTTGCGCTTTTGTCAATTCCTTGATTTGCAGTAGAAAATATGCCAGTACTTAGGCACAGAAGATAAAATAATTTTAATTGCAATATAAAATACTTAAAAGAATTATAACATAAGTTGCCTTTTTCAACAATTTGTTTTTATCCTCAAACATTAATTATACATGTAGAAGAAAATTATAATAACATACTTACATGTTACATACGTATTTAATACACGTCTAATATTTTTTTAATAAAATGACTTATATTATTTCAATAACTTAGCAATTATTGGCCAACCCTAGACTACACCCACAAAGCTTGACAACGTTATCACGCCGCTCAGTGCTGTCGACGTTTTACAATTTTTCCCGCCAACGTATTGTGTCATCCGGAGTATTTAAACGTCAAAAGTGTTGGGCGAAATCATACTTTATGAGTTTGTGTTTAAATAAAATTTCATTTGAATATTTCGCATTTTCACAACCGTTTACGCTTTTTATACACTAGCAATGGTTTAGCATGCGGTTTTTAAATAGAATCCCCTTTTGGGAAATCTGTCATTCGAATTTATTATTTCATATTTTGTTGTGCGTAAATAGAGTTCATTAAAATGTTTATCTTCCTCTCCCAATAGTTGCTGTGGTTTGGTAATAAGCTTTGCAGTAGTCTCGCTAGTCCGAAAATTGATATTTAAATTGAAACGAAAAATAAATGTTCCCGTATAAAACAGATAACATTACAAAAACAACAGTGAGTTTAAAAGTCTTTTTAGCATAAGTTGTTGTACTTATTGAGATGAGATGTGTGAGTATTCGTAGCAAAGAGAGTCTGTTAAGACGGCACAACTGCGTCGGTACGATAACGGACCCTGACAGACTGCGTTCCTCTGGGATCAGCCACCCTCGTACTATTAATCTACTAGTCTGATGTCCTACGAATAGTTCATGCTGTTGTCATCCATTACATTGCTCAACTACAGTAGAGTAATTGTCGAGGATAAATAAAAACTTAAGTTTTATTTATTTTCTTAACCGCGGTTATTACAGGGGTTTTTTTATGTCATAAGGTAGCAAACGAGCGAGCGGCCACCTGAAATCGCTGAAATAGCGAAGTGACCGTTGCCCATAGATATACGCAATTGCATATGCGTTGCTAAATTAATAAAGGGTGATTGTCATTCAAAGTAATTAGATATGCAGCAAATATTTTTTTTTGTAATTTTCGATAACATAACTTTCGAAATATATTTAGCTTTATATAAATAATATTTTTAGTCTTTTTTTTATATATTAGTGAACAACTAAAGCAACTTTAAATCATTTGCTTCAGATCATACCAGCGAAAGCTATCGTTACCTAACAGCGAATCCCTCGATTATTATTGCAAATTCCGTTTTGCGTAAGATCAACAGTCAATACATCTTATCTAATGACGATAAAGTTCAAAATATTTTAGCTTAAATTTCCGAGTGTCTCGAATTATATTTGTAGGGAGTGTAGTAGGGTGAGAGGAACATTGGGGAACCTTAAGTGGGGTGAGATAACGTCACAGGTTGGGCTTAGCGGTTACGAGAGTCGCACTTGACGCTCCGCTTTTAGGGGGTTAGATGTGCCGGTTTAAGACGCAGGGTTGCCACATAAGAAACTTTTTAAACCCAATTTATACGTTTTTGATGAGTATTACTTGGTTACTCTTTGTTATCACTATCTTTGTTCCTTATCGTGAGTTTTCAACTGATGAAACTTGTGCTAACACTGTCATTCCAATTTCAAAAAACAAGGGTAATTTTTTAATCTTGTACAGATGTTTCGGCAGAGGAAACTAATATTTAATGTTGTATATAATAGGTTACTTATTAGGGACAGTTGTATAACATCCGATGGTCTATTGATCCTTATTCTTTTGCTTTTAATGACTAGATTTTGTCTGACCGCGACTGAATAAACGAAGCCTATGTTACTCAGTGATAATGTAGCTTTCTAATGGCAAAAGAATTTTGAAATCTGACCAGTTTTTTGAGTTTATTCGTCACATATAAAAATAAAAATCTTTCCTCTTTATTGTTTGTTATTTATTATTTGATTTATAGAAAAATAAATAGGGCCGGCCCTATATGATCTCGTTACGTAGCAGAGTCCCTCCACGGAGTCATCAGACAAGGGCGGGCTCAAGTTTAATTGAATCGCTCAAAGTTTCCGCCCCTCGTGGGCCGCGCTGATTGGCGCCCGACCAAGACTTTGTTCCCTTGTTACTATGAGACGGGAATACTTGCTACTAATATCTATCTGCACTGCCTTGCCACATTTCATATTTTCATATTAAATAAGAATGGATTTCACAAAATGTCGGCAGCTAAAATGCCTTAGAAGTTAAAACTGTATTTTAATTTTATTTCGTCGTACTTAGTGTAGAAAATGTTATGTTAAACCTTATGTTTTATTTCTACTTCTAACTTTTTAAAATAACATTCGTTAGTGGTAGCTTACGGTTACCAAGCGTGTCCAATTTTTATGGACATTGTAGGGAATTTTTATTAACATTATTACCATGGGTTTCCACTGCATGTCATCCCTCTCATCCTCCTTGAAATAGGTGAGATAACAAGCTGTTTTTTACCGATGTTCCAGTAATGAAAACTCTTGGTTATGTAAAAAATATTTATGTCTATATTAGATGTGATCCGTTGAAAACGATAACTCATCAGCTCGTATATTTCGACACTGAAAAGCTTAGAGCCAACCCAAGAAGCGTGACTACGCCAAAGTGGTACGATAAAAAAAGTTTTGTTTAAATTTTAGACAGATGTGGATGACTAAAACCTAGTGCCTTAACCTACGAGTATGGGATATGGAGAGAAAATTTTTAATGATAATAATTATTAATAATCTTACTAATACGAATGCGAATGTTTAGATGTATGGATGGATGGATGGATGTTTGAAGGTATCTCCAAAACAGCTCCAGTAATCTTGCTGAAATTCAGCATAGATGTAGAACACAGTCTGGAAGAACACATAGCCTACTAATTAAGTTTTTTTTTAATTCTGCGCAGACGTTGTCACGAGCGAAAGCTAGTTATTTTATACATTTTTGTTGAATTTATAGCCACTCTATATTACATACTGGCAAGGTTGTAGTGACGCCATTCCAAATTAGTTCCACTTGTGCCAATCTGGCACACCGGAAGTCTCGCAGTTTTCGCTTATCATTATTATAATAAAAGAATAAATTGGATCACATACTACTTTACGCATTCTTTTTTGTATTGTTTGTTTTAAGCGAGCACAGCAATGCCCCTAGCAAATTGATCCAACAGAAAAGCTACTTCTATATTCTACAAATGTTTCACCGTACTTTCCAGACATCAAAATTTTAGTCTGGTTGATGTTAGAACGCTTTAAACTTCTCAGTAAATAGAGCATTAGATTTGGCACGTATGGAACAACAATTTTCTCTGCCTGATTTGCCAACTCATGCTTATATATCTATCTTTGTATTTTTTTTTATAACAAATGGGGGCAAACGAGCAGCGGGAACACCGAGGTGTTTAAAGACGCCCATACCAGTCAGAATACCAGAGGAAGTATAGATGCGTTGCCGGCCTTTGGTGGTGGTATTTTCGCTAATGCCAATATGATCAAAATTTTCACAAGCTCTGTTAACTAGATGATTAGAAATTGATCAAGAGTTAGAAGTATTTGAATGGCGAAATGCTCGTTAGCACATTAAGATACGTCTACATTGGTGTTAATACATTTTATGTTAAGCGAATTCGAATATATTTCAATAAAGTGCTAAATTAAAATTAAACGTTACTTAGTAAACTTGTGTTCTAACATCTATTAATATATTTAAATAATCATTATGTAAATGTGCTAAGCAAACACTTTGTACGTGTTTAAAGGAAATTGCGGAAACGGATAAACGTGAAATTTGACGGAGAAAGTATAATAAATGTGGAGAAGAATTGCATAAAGTTTTTTTAATCAAAAATAAAAGAAAATTTTGATCATAAATTATAGCAGAATTAAGACCCATAGACGACTACTAGTAATTATTAAGCCATTATTATTAAGTAGGGGTAGACTGGCTTACTAACTAAAAATGTTTGGTCGTCGTGTATACGAACCTTTATTTACTTCCGCATTATGCCAGGTTACACTGAGAGCTGTTGGTATGTCAGAAAGTGAAGCATTGAACTTTATTGCCTGGTTACCCGTTATACCTTATTCGTCCACTGTTTATTTCACACGAACATTGATACTAGACTACCAGAGAAAAGCGCAAGTATAAAACTATCTTACTAATATTATAAACGTCAATGTTTAGATGGATGGATGGATCTCGTTGAAATTTGGCTTATATTATAACAAAGCCTGGAAGAACACATAGGCTACTAAGTATGTTTCTTTTTAATTCCGCGCGGACGGAGAAGCAAGCGACTGATAGTTTAATGATAAACTATTAAACAATTTATCAACACGTAGTAATGAATTGGAAGCTACTTGAAGTATAAACAGACAAGAGAAAAATTGCAAAACAATCGATGGACGATTTTATTATTGTATTCCTTATTTAAATTATTTTTCTACAAAGTTTAATGCTATTTTTTAACAGTGGTAGAGCCCGCTTTAACATTTTCGCACGAATTGACCCAGCTCGCCTGGTGAAATACCACGACCACACAGAAGACAGGCGTGAAGTGGAAGCAATTCCGCGTTTCGTCTGATGAGTGTGCGTCGTGGAGGCCTAATTTAGTCCTCTTTCTCTTCACACCGTTTTTCTTATAAGGAAACGATGGGGAGTGGAAGTGGACTTTCCGGATGAGAGGATGCATGGAAAGGGAAAATATTTTCTTTCTGTGCATCTTCTCGTCCGTCGATTAAAGGTAGGCAATGCATATACAATTGCGTATGTCTATGGGTAACGGTCACTTCGCTATTTCAGCGATTTCAGGTGGCCGTTCGCTCGTTTGCCACCTAATGATATAAAAATAAATAAAAAAAGCATTGAATTGTAAAATATGAAAAGCTAATGTAATTAGATAAAAGAAGAAAATGTTGCATGAAAATAGAGTGAATAGGCACTTACTAAGCTAGCGCGTACCATCTTTCGACCAAATCTCTTCACCAGGTGGGATCGTGGTCAAGCGCTAGCTTATAAAACGTAAAAAAAAATTACTTTGAAATTTACAAAGGCATTGTTTCTACAAGTAACTCATGATTTGGAACATTGTATAGTGTAAAATTAAACAGAGATCTCTACCGCACTATCCGGACACTAGCCCTATTTCCTTACGTAATAACTTCAATTACATATCTTGTGTTAGCTCGGCCTCGTACCTGTGTTTATTGTTCGGTGAAAGTAGATCAGATTTGTTTCTACGTATCAAATTATTTTCATAATGAACTTCGTAATTGTAATATATATGCGCTAGACTTTATAATAAATTAACTATTAAAACTTTATTTGTTGATATCTGTTTGAACGGGATAATGGAATCTGTACTAGAGCTTATACTATAGTAGAGCGTATTTATGCTACTAAAAGAATGATACTAGTGGTGGTTTGACACGTTTGTCGTATCTATATGTACCATATGTATATTTCTTTTGGCGCTAAAAACTGTCTGTATGAAGCGAGCCTTAATCTATAGTAATCTATTAAAACTTTAATGAGACAAATGATTTATTTTTTGCATTGAATGGGCTCCGGAACTACTAAACCGATTAAAAAAAAATATTTCACTGTTGAGAAGCTACACTATCCCCGGGTGACATAGACTATTCTTTTTTTTAATTCCTAGCGAATATGTTGCGGTCGTCTGCTAATATCATATAATTAACGATAAACGTATGTATATTTTGCATCTTATTAATATTATAAATGCGAATGTTTAGATGGACGGATGGATGTTTGCTTGAAGGTATCTTCAGAATGGCTGAATGGATCTCGATTATATTTGGCATACATATCGAACATAGTCTGGAAGAACACATAAGCTACTAATTAGAATGAGTCGAGGCCAACAGCTAGTTTAAAAAGTTTTAAAAAATAATTTGGGTCATATTAATATGATAATTATTATAAGCGTGGGCGGGGTGAAGAGAAGAAAATGAAATAACTTGTTGGATGTGCTAATTGCATACCTACGTAATTTTAACTTATAATAAATACGAGGCACGTGTAGTTGCAAAATTCTTAATTAACATTGGTATCAAGTACCGCTTGTTATTAACTTAATTTTACTTGTTTAAAAAAAAAACAACGGAAAAATTACGTAATACTTCGGATATGGTGGGATTACGTTGGTAATTAATTTCAGTTAGTAAATCTTTATTAATATTTGTTATACATAGATAATTAGTTAGACAAACTTATATTATATAATTCTCGTTTTTGAAATTGTTACATAATTGTCTTTTTTTTTGAGAAGATTAAACACACTGTATATTTAGATTAAAATAAAATCGATTGTCTATGATTATATGCAAAAGGTTACGTCCGTTAGTAAAAGTAAGAGTTGTTTTTTTATTTTGGAGTTTCGCTAGAGCAATACATGATCGGAATTTCATTATAGAATTTCTTTTTATTCTACTTCCTATTTCTATCCACATATCTGCGAAGAAATTCACAGATATGTGTGAAGTTAACCCGCAATGGGCCTGTATTGTTGACTATGGCCTAGTCCACCTCTACCTTGGGTATGCTCGTTGGGGACATTTATGAGCTTACAACAACTGCTAAACTTGAACAAAATCGTAGTTACATTTTCATATAGTCATCTTCATCTTTATAAATTCACTAGTTGTCGTCCGCGTAGAATTTAAAAACAAACTTAATTGATAGTCCACGTGTTCTTCCAGGCTATGTTCTACATCTGTGCCACATTTCAACGAGATCCATTCAGCCGTTCTGAAGATACCTTCAAACAAACCCCCATCCATCCATCCAGCCAAACATTTGCATTTATAATATTAGTAAGAAGTAAGATAAAACTTTGGAATTTGAATAGACAGAACATATGTATATCGTTATTTCACAAATGATTTTTTCTTTTATTGTTTCCCGCAACAAGAATGATGAAATATATTGCGATCGAATTTAATTAAGTATTAGTGACGATTGTCGTAATACAGTAATAGACCAGCGCAATGACAGATTACGTAATTTATATCTCGTCAAATGACAGTCGCGGACTAATGGTAACTGAACATAATTCCCAATAAATATACTTTGAAAATAATAAACTAACACATCTTCCCATCAGCTCATCTATATATTCTTAAGGTCCGAACCTACCCTAAGTTAGGGTTGACTTGACCTTTGTCAACCCCGTTGGTCTAAGAACGTCGTTTAAGTGTATGTATATGGTATTCAAAAATCGAAAAACACATTGGAATACTTCTTTTTCTTATCCACGCAACTATTTTTCTAATATTATAAATGCGTATGTTTATATAGATGGATGTTTGTAAGAAGATGTAGAACATAGTCTAAAAGGACAACTTAATAATTAAGTTTTTTGATTCCGCGCAGACGGAGTCGCGGACGACTGCTAGAATTTTTTTTATATATATATACGTATTCTGTTTTGTAACTTTCATTACCACCAATACTTTGAGACAATAAAAGCGTGTTAAAACTCACTGGAATTAGCAGTCGACTAATATAGTTCAATCGACATTATTTGATCTGAGTTTGCATGACTATGAAATGTAGATTACACGCAACACTATAAAACCAATAGCCTACTTTTCTATTAAAACATATACGGATATTGAAAATATTTCAATATCGTATTTAGTCATGCGTCAATTTAATAACCGTCAATATAATGTTCTCATCAAATATATGTTTCAGACAAAATTTTATTTTGCACTTTACAAAAATTACAACATTTTCAACTAAAATTAAAGTAAATTTGCCAAAAGCTATAGTTAGTGACGTTTATTTATTTACGTTATTTAGGCATTGCCTTTGAACAGAATAAGTGTATTTACAGTTATAATGTAAAATACAGAAAATGGTGACAAAAAAGATATATTACAAGAAAGCACATTTAGTGTCTGAGTATTGCGTTTGTATCTTTTTGCAAGCGCTCCATCGCTCGCCCACCGCACTTTAATATGTAACTAATGCATCAATCATATCGCTAGCCCAGTTTCAGCCGCTATTATTTATTACGTACACAACGATGTAATTATTGGACGCAATACAACGTGATGCGATAACACGTTACATGCTTATAGAATCATAACGACACTTTATCTTTTACCCATCAATTTTAGCATACGGTCGTCGACTGCCGAAGCTGCGCTTTAGTTGTTAAAATATTTGTTCCAACTTGGTCCAGATCGATGATCTGGTCTATGCAACTTAATTAGATCCATAAAAAGTAATTAATTATAAGAAAAAAAAAATATCACCGACTATGTTGGTCAAGAAATTTAGGTTACAGGAGTTCACAATGCAAATCGTAGGTTGAATAGAATATGTATATTAATAATAGAAACCTAAACTGAAGGTCAGAAATCTTACTAATATTATAAATGCGAATGTTTGAATGGATGGATGGATGTTTGAAGGTATATAGCTCAAGAACGGGTTAACGGATCTCGATGAAATTTGGCATAGATGTAGAGTATAGTCTGGTAGAATACATAGACTACTAACAAGTTTTTTTTTAATTAGGCACGGACGGAGTCGCGGGCGACAGCTAGTAACGAATTAAATTATCTCAATCTATTAAATTATTTCGCTTTACATTGTGGTTTGCAAATCGTCTCATCTTTGCTACGCTAATTTCACTATTTGATAATTCGATTCCAACTAAATGAGGAAACATTAATTTCTTCCTTTTTTAGTTATATATTTATTATGAGATAATGCTCTAATGTGTAATATGCAATAATCTTACATAACGCAATAAAATATTTAAAGTAGTTTCCTTTTTTAAAATGAATAAACATTTTCGGCCAATAATCGTTCACTATTTAGAAAAAGTGCCATAACTCTAAAATACCGAGAAATAAAGCTTATACAAATCGGTAAGAAATTTTACAAATAAAATATGAAAGTAATTTGATGTTATACATCCATATTTGATTTTAATCATATCTTACTTCTTATTATTATAATATTATGAATGCGAATGTTTGGATGTTTGTTTGAAGGTATCTTCACAATGGTTGAACGGATCTTGATGGAATTTGGCATTGATGTAGAATATAGTCTGGAAGAACACATACGCTACTTATTAAGTTTCTTATTAATTCCGCGCGGACACAGTAGCTGGCGACATCTATTTCAAATAAAATTATCTTAAGCAAATTGCATTTCGAATTGAAAGATTTTGTGATTATACAATGATGTCATTTAATATATGTCTGCATTGGTAATGTAATAGTCGTAAAATCGGATGCAGGAAATCGATTCATTTGCTGATGTATCGAATGCTAATTTATTCGATTGTTAAACAAAAGTTGTTGCGATGTCGAAATAAGACAATATAAACATGTGAATGTTGTCCGAGATATTTAATTAAGAAGTCTTTTTTGATTAAAAAAA
>NW_013531079.1:1453364-1647287 GCF_000836235.2 Papilio xuthus | reverse complement strand
CTTGATAAACTCAATCTCTGCTGCTTATTTGTCCCTCTTAACAAACCAATGAAACGGATTTGATAAGGTATTCATCCAAGATTGCTATTTACAAACACTACTTTCTCAGTTGAAATTTAAACATTATTAAAAAAAAGTGTTTGCAATATACACCATCGAAACCAGTCTAGTGCTTCGCGTAAATATGACGTCACCACAATACTGCATTCCTTGTTACGTCAACTGTTTGTGACCGTTTATCTTAATTCATGTTTTTTTACATTTAATAAACGAGTTGTTTTGTCTTTGGGTAACCTCATTAAACTCAAGTCTGAGAAATTTTAACTGTATGTTCTAGATATTGTTTTATCTTTTAAGTTTTAAAATAGAGTTTGTTATTTTAAACTGCAAAAATGGGCTGAAGTAGGCGTTGGCCTCCGACACCAAAATTCTCCACTTTCTCCCATCTCGCGCCGAACCCAATCCCTGGCATGTAGCCCCCTAAGATCTTTATTCCGGCAACTTAGTGAGAATAGATCATCATCTAGGTGTCAATTGCATATACATGTGAGGACCCAGTGGTCATCGCCTACTTGGCCGTCCGAACAATCACTGGATGACTGAGTCGGATAAACTGCAAAAATATGTTGAATAAATTATATACTTAATATGTATTAAAATAACACTCGTTACTTGGCTTAATTTCATCATCGAATATAAGAAGCACTGAGATATTCGACACCGTTTTGTGAATTAAAAATTACGAAACCTCTTTGGTCTGTTAATGTTATTTTTCAACGAACACAATCACAGTCTTAGAAGCGGACCGTGTAAGGTTTCAGATTTTTGGAGCGTATTTTTAACAAGGTCTTAAATGAAATACAATATTGCAACAGAACATATTAATATCAGAGTTTTTTTTAAAGTACTCAATAATTGCATATATTTGAGAATCTCCACGTATCAACATAAAATACATTAAAAGGGTATTGGTAATTCTGAACTTTTTAAATCCTTTGAAAGACATTCAATCTATATTGAAATAGAGGGGACAACACGAGTTAAACTGTAATCTACGCATGTTGTGAAGTTCAGTGTACATAAGTAACAAACGCAACAACAGACGACGTAAGTCGGGGGTGGCGAACCTATAGGTATTAACATGGCAATCATAAATTTAACTTTTTGATTACTGGGAACACCTCTTGCATGGGAATCACTCGATTTTGAAGTGCATAATGAATTTTGTTATTTCACGAAATATTTAAGATGTTTCCTGTCTTACTTATTCTATAAATGCAAATAATTGGATGGATGATGGTTAAAAGGTATCTTAGAGAACGGCTATATGGATCTCGCTGACATTTGAAATAGAACTAGAACATAGGCTGGAAGAACACCGAGCTACTAATTAAGTTATTTTTTAAATCCAAGCGGACGTAGTCGCGGGCGACTGATATTTTTATAATAAGCAAGGACTCCTTGAAGATGTTGTTGGAACAAGTTTTAAATTCATATTTTAGATGCACTAATAATTTTATTCTGCATAAATTAGCTCCGAGTGTGTTATTGACGGTTATTATAAATTATTTATTGGTTTGTTCAAGACTTATTTCTTAACTTCGAAGGATGGACGAGATGCAGATGGATTAACGTTTGAACTTTGCTCTTTATAAGGCTGGTATTTAAAGTTTAGCGAACATGTTACAACATTATGATAAGTAGTGAATATTTTTAGTTATCTTTATAAATAAAAATATTGTATGTAAGAGGATTTGTAAAAGAGATAAGTAAATTCTGATCATACGACTGTTAAAGATGTATGGGAGAAGTAGTATTGTGCAGGCTCATCAAAGGAAAAAGGGCAATAAAATGATCTACATCGATAAATTTGAAATCTCATACAAAAATAAAAAGTAAATCGATTATTTTATAAAACTACGGACAATGAAATTGTTACTGAGCGACATGATGTTCGAACGCGTTGATGTTTTTTATATGGGTGGAGTTTTGAACTAAAGCTTTCGTGTCTTGAATGTTCGGGTTTTAATAAAAATCTTGAAAATGAAACACTATAAGGGAAGAATTTATGGCGATATATGAATTATTATTGGTCGAATCAATCTTTATTCAACTCTATTGGTTTAGACATTGCAAGGAGATACATAATATTAACTATTTTGTTTATTATACAACGCAATTTTTCATCGTTACAAGAATTTATTCTTCATATATCATTATTAAAAACTTTCACCTGTATAATGACTCTTAAAAAATGATATTCAAAATGCTTACCATTAATAGGCTTGAATAGATTTCCCGAGTTACGTTTACTACAAGATAGATATGCAACATAAATCTAAACAAACATAGACGCATTCACTTGCTCCAGTTTCGTTGAGTAGACACTGTTTTATATAGACTTAGGAAATTAATACTAACTTATAGACTTAAAATAACAGATGGAGTTACTCTTTAAGATGTAGTTATTACAGCCAAAAAAAAACAAGAATTTTATCTTGAAATTTCAAAGGATACATCTTACTTCTTACTAATATTGATGGATGGATGGTTGTTTATTTGAAGGTATCTCCGAAACGGCTCAACGGATCATGATGAAATTTGGCATATATGTAGAACATAGTCTGGAGGAACACAGGCTACTTATTTTGTTTTTCTTTTTAACTCGGCGCGGGCGACGGCTAGTAATATCATAAATGCGAATGTTTAAATGGATCTTCAGAACGGCTGCATGTATTCTGCTGAAATTTGGCCTAGATTTAGAATCCAGTCTGGAAGAACACATAGGCTACTAATTAGGTTTTTTCCGCGCGGACAGAGTCGAGGGCGACATCTAGTTTCTTATAAAAATTAAATACTCAAACTAATATTTGTTAATACATTAAAATATTTATAAAAGACTGATGTCGAAATAAGTCTGTATAGCACTTAAATATGTGTAAAAAGTTTCCTCCAAGTTGCAATACGCTGTGCATTCTTAACAGATTATAAAATGCTTATTATGCACAGATAATTAATGTAAATCGCGTGGATACGCATAGATTGTTATCTTATTGATGTACACAGAATTGTTAATTGGTCACTCAGGGAAGCCCTTATTGTTTTTTACCGCGAAATTCGACCATCGTGACATTCGTATTAATATATTATTTGGTTTCTACTTTTTCAAAGAGAATGTGTGGGATGGCCAAATGTTATAATTCAAGTGTACCTACAGTAAAAACCTACCTCTACAAAATCTATACTAAGGAGACTACTTAGCGTGGCAGTTATTCTCATACGTAGGAAAATAATTTATAAATAAATGTTGTTCAAAATTAAATCTGAGAGTACGGTAATTTGTTGGTAGCTTAATGAGAAACCATTTAGTCACAAAGAAATAAGCATAGTCATAGTATATGTAGATCATAATTCACTTCGTAAATTCATTTATTTCTCAATATTTTATCTGTGGCTATGGTAAATCGAACAATTTTTCATTCATGCAAGACGGGAACCAGTTGGTCTTCATCTAATTTAGCAAATTGTTATAATATGTTAGCCACAATTAACACATAAAATTATCGGACCCAGGCGTTCACCCTTCTTTGTCAGTATCTTGCCGCGGTGGGAGGGACCGTATAAAGCCTGCAAGCTTCAGACTTTGGTCACAACCAGTCTTCGACGTCGTACGGAGACAACATGAAGCTCACGGTAAGTTTTAAATTAACACGTGCAGTGCAAGTGTAGTGACGTATTCGTGTAAGATTAAAAAAAAATAGTTTACATTTTTTTTACAAAGGCGTTGAGATTTTGCAGCCAACATTTAAAAACATAGTTTAGTTTTTTGGATTTCTTTTTTTTCGGCCAATGCTATGTTAAAATTTATTTCTTTTTTTTGACGATTTTTTTGTGTGTTTAAATAATACATTTAATTTTAGAGTTTAGTTTGCTAATTTTTTGTATTAAAATTTACTACACATTAATGCATAAATAAAGAATGTTTACTTTTATAATCTACTCTAATAAATTTACTGAGCAAATTGTTTGTACAAATCGGAATCTCATGAGCACATTTTCCTTCATAACGTGTACATGTGTTTAATTTTCTTTCCGGGTTTTAGCTTCACTTATGTGGATAGATAATTTTAATTTCACTTTCTATCATCCGACTTCGTTATGAATGAAACAGATGAATCTTATCTTGAAAGTAATTTATATGATTTTAATATCTTAGACGAGGTATTAATTTGTGTAATAATATTCGTTTTATTTTTATTTTTTAGGGTTCCGTACCTCATAGGAAAAAAGCGGAACCCTTATAGGATCACTTTGTTGTCCGTCCGTCCGTCTATCAAGACCCTTTTTTATTTAAAAATATTAGCAGATTTTATTTGGGTATTTACTAATATTTCTTTTACCATTCCAACTAAGCTCTAAGCTTGTGCTAGGATATGGTTTACAATAGTCGAATGGCGAGATTCGAACCCCCGACCTCGTGGTCAGAAATCCGTACCCTTAACCATTGGGCTATTGACGATTAATTAATTTATTATTTGTATAATATATTTATATTATAACGTTTAATATTGATATTAGCATGACTGATATAACGCGTTAATTATAAATTACTTCTTATTTTTTTTTAATTATAGTAATACACTTCATTGGTAATAACAAAATGTCCATTCTCTTCAAAAACCATAGCTAACAATTTTTTTTATGTCAGATTTATGGCAGTGAAATTTAACGGTAAATGAAATCAAAAATTCTGATACTGGCTATATACTTTGCATAAAAAAGAAGTAAAAATTATAATGATATTAAAATGTTATTTAAAAATGTTGTATACGAATTAAAAAATTAAGATATTATCTGTGGGTGCGTAGATACGGTCTATTCCCGTTTACGCGTGCGGAATGAACAATTACGGATGCAAATATCAAACATTCGAACGGACGCAGTGATTGATGCGTAGCGTAATGCGTAATTTTTATTACGTGAGTTACGTTCTGTCAGATTACCACAGACTAATTATATATTTTTTTGGCGGGTAATCGGTAATAGATGTTATGTTGGTATTACCTAATAATGTTTGTGTTGAAAGTTTTAATTGTTCTATTATAAATCTTTTATTATGTACTAAGTAAGTGATAAATTAGAATAATAGTCGAAGTATATATGTAGCAAAAGAAATGGAATTAATCTTAAAATCATTCGCATCAAAACTTGCATCGTCAAAAAATCAAACTACGTTTTTAATGCAACTTTTTCTTTGTATTGTTGGTTACTAACCGTGAGTTTCTAAGACCAAAATATCTGTATAAAACATATTGTCATTCCTGTCATTATCATTGACAAAACAGAAACGTTTTAAACGAATATTTGGATTTTTTTTATATCATATGGTGACAAACGAGCGAGCGGCCACCTACAATCGCTGATATAGCGAAGTGACCGTTGCCCATAAACATACGCAATTGCATATGCGTTGCCTACCTTTAATCGACGGAGGAGAGGATACACAGAAAGAAAATATTTTAGCTTTCCATGCATTCTCTCATCCGGAAAGTCCACTTCCACTTACCATCCTTTCCTTACAAGAAAAAAGGTGGGAAGGGAAAGAGGACTTGGATTCGGAAATCCACGTTAAGACTTTTAAAGTTGTTTTTTTGTTATTGCAACGCTTAATTCATTTAATTAATTAATATTAATAGACAACTAAAGCTATTTGAATAAGTATTTATTATAAAAAGATAATCTCTTGAGCAATATATCAATGCTAACCGTTTGTCTATGTTGCAATAGCGTGCAGTAAAATTTACATAACTGCATACAACTCAATACATTGTGACACAAAATGTCTGTCTGTTTGAATATATTGTATTGGTGTAAGTTATGTAAGAGATTTGTTTGATTATTTTTGCTGTAGCACATGCAATAATTAGTATTTAATAGGACAGATAGAATAGTTACAAAATATACTACTTTATATAAGGTAAATAATAAATACACATAAGTATAATATATCTTATTAATAGTATAAATGTGAATGTTTGGATGTATGGATGTTTGTTAGTAGTATCTCCAGTACGGCTGCATGGACCTCGCTGAAATTAAGCATAGATGTAGAACATAGTCTGGAAGAACACGTTGGCTACTACTATTGATGTAAGCAAGATACCAGTTCAGAATTTAGCAATTAATTCCGATAGTTCGTAAAGTGTCTAGTATAGTCATCTCTTGGGTGAATAATAAGTTCCGCTCAAGATTCGACTTTATAAAATATCTAGACGGTTTGTAAAGTGTGGAAGTTCACACATGTTCGGTGACATAAGTTCTGTATAATATCGTCAACAATCAGTCTCGATTAAGTGACGTCTCACGTTCACAGCTTAGATATAGAATGAATTTCACTTTCACTTAACTAATACATTTTCCGTACATGTGCTTAAGTGCAAATACGCTACTAGAATATAATCAACATACACGTTGATCTGTTAAGGAAATCCTTTATAATAGTAAATTTTTAGAAGATTAACATAAAAGAAAGTTATTCCGCCGTTAATTATATTTGTTCACGTATTTTATAATTTAAATAAAGATGGCATAATTTAAAATTTTAATTGATTTAAATATAAAATTTAATTTGTTCTTAAATTTTTTAATATAATATTATAATTTATTTCTATATGGAAGTATTCGTCATTAACATGGTTTGAATATATATTAAATAGTATACTTTTATTTTTATTTTATATCTTTTTAGATATGTGTGAAGGAAATCCGCACTGAGCTAGCGTTGACTATGGCCTAGTCACTCCTAACTTAGGATAGGCTATGAACCTCTCAGTGGGTGTTATAGTGAGTTCATAACTCTATGATAACTGAGCAATGTTAATTGTTTATGGAAGTTCCCATAGTTCGTATTCACAGTATTTTTTACCAACTAAATCTGTGTATTTGCGTGAAACAAAAGGTTAATTTTGTAACTCTCTCGTACAATTTACAATTTGTTCCGTTACTTTGGTTCCGATGTATGAGATGTTTTGTATTCAACAACGCAAACATAGATTTATCTTAGTAATACGGAGAAAATTCTATTATTTTAGAAATTTGCAAGACAAAAGTTAACGGTTAGAAAGAGATGAGTGATGTTCATTTCATTCTATTTTTTTTAGGGATGGGACAACAACCATAAATGCAATATTTATAAATTTAAATGTCATGTAAATACATACATCATTTTTGAGAATCATAACATTTAACTATTAAGATATGTTACAAGCTTATTCACTAATCACGTCTTTTATTTAAAAACTAATGTAAAAAATAAAACTACACACATATTTCGGGTCGGAGTTTTATAGACCAATATTAAAAAATAATCCCACGTACTTACATAATTGTTGATTTCGTTTTTATTTTTTAAGTGCACAACACTAACAAGAAAGTGGGAAACAGTTGTGTAATGCTAAACAATAAATGCGAGTCATTACGCTTGAAGTATAGCCTTGTACAAGTACAATATATTTAGTATCGATCTCGGAAGCTTAAGCGTTAGAAAGTTGCTTTAAAATGTTTCTTTTATAACAATTATAGCCTATAACTGCCATTAATCTGATTTATACTTCCTATATAAAAAAGATTATTGGTACATTGTCATCCTAAAATATGCATCAAATTATTTAAGAAACAAGTTAATAGTGTTTGTTTGTAATATTCAATATTTAGTTCATCTTAACATTAATTTTATTGTTTTTATATGCTAATTTGCATTCTCTTTGTCCTTAGGTTGTTCTTGTGGCCTCACTGGCCGTGGTCGCGTTTGCCACCGAGGAGAAAGGCACGAAACAAGCGGCGGCTGAAGAGAAGAAGCAAGAAAAGAGAGGAATTTACGACACCGGTTCCTACGGCGGTTACAGTGACGGTGGTCACGGTTTCGGCGGCAGCAGCGAAGGTCAGAGCTATGGCGGTGGTCATGAAGGATACAGCTTCGGTGGACAGGAGGGTAGCTTCGGTGGACAGGAGGGTAGCTACGGAGGTCACGGCGGCGAGGAGTTCGGAGGAGTGTCTGGTGACTCGTGGAAACCCATCTCAAACGATGAAGGTCACGGACATCATGAGCATGTCAAAACCATCGAAGTAATCAAGAAGGTGCCCGTCCCTTACACCGTAGAGAAGCACGTACCTTACACCGTCGAAAAGAAAGTCCCCTATGAAGTCAAAGTACCCGTACCACAACCCTACTCTGTCGAAAAGAGAGTACCGTACACAGTCAAGGAATACGTTAAATACCCAGTATACGTACCCGAACCCTATACAGTTGAAAAGAAGGTCCCATATGAAGTGAAGGTCCCAGTCGACAAGCCCTTCGAAGTCAAAGTGAAAGTGCCAACTCCTTACACCGTTGAGAAGAAAGTACCCTACGAAGTGAAAGTACCCGTTCCTCAGCCCTACACTGTTGAGAAGAAGGTGCCAGTTCCAGTTAAATACGAAGTAAAAGTACCCCAACCCTACGAAGTCGTTAAGAAGGTGCCTTATGAAGTGAAGGTCCCCGTCGACAAACCATACCACGTATACGTTCCCAAACCATACCCGGTGACTGTTGAGAAACCTTACCCGGTTACAGTTCACAAGCCAGTACCATATGAAGTCAAGGTCCCGGTCGACAGGCCTTACAAGGTGGAAGTTGAGAAACCGTACCCAGTACACATTAAGGTGCCAGTGCCTAAGCCTTATGACGTGTACAAGAAAATCCCTTACACCGTCGAAAAGGAGGTTCCTTATGAAGTGAAGGTGCCTATTGACAAACCTTACCCCGTGTACAAAGATGTGCCAGTACCTCTAGTGAAAGAGGTTCCTTACCCAGTTAAGGTCCATTATCCAATTTACTTCAAGAAGGAACAGGAACACGGTCATCACGGCTGGCACTAAACTATCGTACTGTAATATCTCACTCAGTACCTTATAGGCTAAGTTGAAATTGTGATCGTTTAGAATTTTCTAGTGTACATATATATCATTGTTAAGATCTTGGTGCTCGCTCACGTCCGTATGGTTGTGATTGAAGATGATTTTTTTTATTGAGAATGTTGAAGATCTGTTGTTACTTATTTAGCTTTTTTATGCTTTGTTTATTTAGTTATGAATTTGGTCGGTGACGAGTAATCAAGATGAGGCTGATCAATTAATAAAATATATTGAAATGTTTGGGTTTGTTTTTTTTCCACTTTTCAGATATTTTATGTATATTGGAAATAATGAAACATTGAAATTTAAAGATAAAAAAAACAGCAGGACAAATTTTCACATTACAAATTAAATAAAGTTAAACACCCTGTGTTTTAGAATCTTCTATCAGGAAATATTTTATTGCATTTAAACATCCGGTCATATGCATTAAAAAGTATGTTAAATTGGTATTGATGTAATAATGACTTAGCATTAAATTATATAACCGAATGATAAACATATTCTATAGTTTTACGAATAAACTAAGAACAAGAACTACTAAGAAAAAGCAAGTAACAATTTAATTCAAATTTTCTCATATTTCTTTAAAAGAATTAATTATCCTCAATATTTGTTCTTTATTAACGTACCAATATTATAAGAATAATATTAAATACATTTTGCTAAGAGTTAAGAATAAGTCAAGTCTAATTGTTAAACAATCTACTCAAAGACTGAATCAATTATATTAACTTATTAGATAGAGAGCTCCAAAAGTTACTGCAACGTTACTACATATTAAGGAATAAGCACCTAATATAAACACAATCCGTGTCACTATGAATTTTACGATCTTTTTTGGTATGCCATATATTGTACTAAAGCTTGGATTCTACGAGTCACCGGCAAATATAATTGGAATGCATCTACAAATGCTTATGGGCAGTCGTACTTCGCTATTTTTTTTGTGACTGAATTGCCACTGTTTGCCTTGAGGAGGCATTTACAGCTTCACCGGGCTTGAGGTGGCCGAGCGCAGATGGCACTTAGCCTAAACCTCGTTTAAGAGTAACTAAGCTCGAGAGCTCCTTCAGGAACCTCGGCTCGGGCCGTTACTTCGTTGTTATTACCGGATTGGTCGTATTTCGCTATTGTAACGAATTTAGTTGGCCACTTTCACATTTGCCACCTTAAAAATTAGAACAATGAATAGATAAAAAACGAATTGACCATTTGTTATGCAAAAGTGTAAGCGTATGACAATTCTCCGAGAAATCTAACATGGATAGTAAAAGTGTAATAAAACTACTACAGTTTAAGTTGCGACATTTAAGTTTGTACTTCATCATAAATAACAATATTTTTTACTGCTCTTAAACAAAAGACTGTAATAAAATAAAATAATCGACTAGCAAACGCTAACTTATCGTTAAGTTATGAAAACTAACCAATATATTGGATAGTTGCTTAATACTTAATATTACTCGTAATGTTTAACTATAATTGGTGCATAACACGATCTGATATGATGTCTATGTTCTGCACTGGTAGTTAAGGCGCAACTGTTTCAAGGCAAATCTTATATTGTTTGGTTTCTACGCTCCCTTGGTTTTTTTGCAACCAACTTTCAAGATGTAGGACGCCTAATGATAGTTTAGAATCAGCGTGTGGAAACACACTGTATACAACATATTACCTTCTCCCTCATTCTATATGAAGAAACTGAGATAATAATATATTTTTGTGTTTGTTAGGTTGGTTATTACTTTCATATCGATACTTAGGAGCAATAAGTCACTGATAAAGCCCTTTAGTATGAATTTGATATTCACTCTTTGAATAAAATCTGTTTAAGCAACAACGAAATAATTTTAGGTGCAACTGATTATTTCTTTGAAAAGAATATTTGAAGAAGATGTTAGAATGATTTCGTAAAAATATTTTTTGATTCGTTAATGTTGAAAATGTTTAATATAATATGTGTTAGAATAATTTGACCTGGTTTCTAATAGAGTACAGTTTAGAATTGTAAACATGGTTATGTAAACTATCGCATACTGACACTGAATTTTCTCGAATGTGAGTATATTTAATGTACATTGCTGCAATAATGTTGGTTATGTAGGGTGACAATCAATTTCATTAAAATATTGGACAATCGTTTTATAAGTTTATACATAAGTCAATCTTTTCATCAAATTTTATTTAAAATTTTCTTATATATTTTCGCTCATATCCGAAGGCATATAGAGTTATTTTGAATTAAAAAAAAGAATTTTTAGTTTAGTAGGTTTTTTTATTAAGAACAGACATACAGACAGACGAAAATTTAAAAAATTGCCCGTTATCAGCAATGCAAATACACGTGTACGAAATATGATACATTTCTATATTACAAACAGACGTTCCAATTTTATTTATATGTAATAGTTAAAGCCAGATAAATGCGCTAAATTATCTTCCTTTTTTTGCAACATGTGGTCACCCTAACGTACTTCGTAACTGTAATGACTAGGAGTTAAATGGAGGTACGTATCTTGACGTCAAGATTATTTAATCACATAACTATAACCTCGTTCATGTATCGATGGCGCATCGTAAACATACTAAATATAGACGTGTTTTGTTTTGTACACATCTTGAAAGGTTATATGTCAGAATGGCACAATACATGATTATTCCTGCTATATGTTTCTTGTGTTTCTTACATAGTTTCATATAAGCTGTAATGTATATGTAATTTCAATAACAAAATGAGACATAACGGGGAACGAACATGGAACTTTTGTTATAGGGACAGGTTGGCAAGGAAAAGTAGATTTGACGGAGATGTGGAGGACATAAAGGGACATATAACCTTCCTGTCTATGTATGTTTCATCCCCTCCGTCGATTAAAGGTAGGTAACGCATCTGCAATTGCGGATGTCTATATGCAGCGTTCGCTTCGCTATTTCGGGGAATTTAAATAGCCGCCTGCTCGTTTACCACCTTATCATTTGTAGAAGTCAATTTAAAGTTGGAATATTTAAAATAAAAATATTCTCTACGTAAAAGTATGTATGTATTCATTTATAGTAAACATTAAATCATATTTCTTCAAGAAATAAAATGAGTATTTTAATATAATTACTTAACCGCACAAAGACTAAGTTTGAATAAGCTTAGTTACAGTTAAAGTTACTTTTACTGGCCAGTGAAGGGCAAAGACCCCACGTCCTTGCAGTTCCATTCACTTTGCAAACATGTATGTATTTGGATGGATCTATGAATCAAATGAGGTCGGCAGAAGTGTTTAGTGCCAACTATGACATAATTTGAATGTGATAAAATAATAGGAAGAGCATAAACGATTAATAAATAAAATGACTTTGATTAAAGCTTGCCATACACGTTATTATTGTTTATTAAAATTATTTTTGATTTTTTTTCTGGACTTCATTACTTAACAGGTTGCGCGATTGTGGGTAACTGTGCTTTTCCACATACAAAAGTGAGATAGAAATGTTTTTTACGGATACATGGGCAGTGAAAACACATCGTAAGAGGAATACCATCGTAGAAATTTATTAGAGACCAAAGTCTTTGTAATTTGTTTTCATTGGTATTTTTTTTTGTTTATTGTTAAATTGAAAAAATTGTACATTGTATAGACAGCTTTATTGATAGTATCGTCCACTTCCACGTATTACGCGAAAGTTGTGCAACTTGTTTCCATATTTGCACGATACATAAACATTTTCAAGTGGAAGTATGAACTAGGAGGCATTGACCTTTGGCTATTTTTGTTAACTATGTATTTTATATCTAGTGACAATGGTAAAAGTTTTAAAGTATATCTACGTATTTTGTTTTTAGTATAGACGGAGAATATTTCAATTTCTTTTAAGTTACTTTTGGCGTTTAATCTCTTTCGTTAGAAGAAGATACTGCTTCAACGCCGGTAAAAAAAAATTCTTTCTCTATCTTTCTATTGCTATCTCCGTCACTCCCATGCAATAAGATGAGACAACACGTTTATGTAAATGGCAGATGTATTACGACTTCATTAGACGATAAGTTTTTAATATCGGAACTCTTCAACAAAAGCATACTTTTATCCCTCTCATTTACCTTGAAGAAAATGAGATGGTATGTTTCGTATGTTTCGGAAGTGAAAATTAACGATTTTTATACAAAAACCAAGTCAAATACAAAGACAATCTAGTCATAAACAAGTGTAAGTCAGCATGCGTAATTGAGTTTTACGTTTTAATTCATAGAAAGTAAATAAAAGCTAAAAATTTTAAAGAATAAATAAATACGAGTCGTAATTACAAGGCCATAAGGTATAAATTATATAAAAGTTTTCGAACCTAAATATATAATTTGTTCAAATGAAAATAAACCAAATTACTATCGAATTAGAGGCCATTTTAGTGTAACAGTTTTATACATCCGTTTGCAAATGTACGCACGTGAAAAAAAAAAGTTTAATTGTTAGGAAAGAGCAACGGACAAAATTGGTCATAGATTATATTATGTATAATAACTTTTTAAACACATTATTCTTGCTTATTTTTAAAATTAAAAATAAATTTATAATTATTTCCAAATGTCGTAATACTAATAATCACATCAAATAATAATAAAAATATTTTATCCCGTGACTTTAATAGACTAAACTCTTTTCAAATAAGTCAATAGACAGATCGTAAGAAATCTTGTCTTTATCCAGGAGATATATAAGAAGAATTATTTTATCTGAGTCCATTAGTAAAATATTGTGAATACCAAACGTAATAAATACCGGTCACGTGCTTAAAACCATAAAGTTGTTTTTATTTATCTATGGTGAAATTTGTATCGATTTATAATCTATGGTTTATCTAGATTTAATTTGTCACTGGCAGGTTGTAAAATGATTTGAATCGATAAAGCAGTTCGAATTTACCAAGTCCTTATATCATTGTTTTTCACTGTTGAATCGCTTGTATACAAACATGTTATGTCGCTTTTTTCCAAAAGAATGAGGACTATTTTTGCACAGTGTTTTGTTAATGTAAACTCACGTTTATACACACATATAACAAAGGTTAATTAATTAAAATATTTATTAATAAAAATGCATTTTTGTCTCAGTGTTAGATCGTCAAGTATTTTTTCCAACTATTTTCTATCAAGCGAATAAAACATTTCATTGTGCGGTTTGTTCGCTTATCACTTGTATTAATCAGGTCGATTAGATTGCTCCATTGGGGTGAATTGGGGTGGAATGGCCATTTAAGGGCGGAAACTCAAAGGGTCGGTGGAAATAAAAAGAAGGCTTTTTATCGTTCTCAAAACGTTCATCCCAAACGATTCGTTCACCTGTAGAATGTTTACAATTAAGTCATTATTTGTTTATAAAGATTTATAACATGTTGATTTTGTAATGATAACAGAAATCGAATTCGAATTAGTTTAAATTAAATAACTAAACAACGTTAACAATCATTTGACAACGCTGTGAATAAATTTTACTTGATTCGTTAAACATATACACGATTTTAGTCCTATCTTACTAATATTATAAATGCGTATATTTGGATAGGTAGGCCAAGTGGAAAAAGAAATGTAGGTAGACCAAATAAACGGTGGTCTGATGACATCATAGATGAAGTAGGGAGGGACTGGATGACTCTAGGCAGGAACAGGAACGATTGGAAAAAGATGGAAGAGGCCTGAAGGCCTGAGTCACGGCTCACTATTATGTTAATAAGTAGGACCGCAAGGCATATATTTATGTTCTAAATATTAATGTCATAATTCAACTTTTTATTTTAAAAAATATTTAATTTTTTTCTTAAAAAACCTTTGAGAAAAATAATTAAATATTTTTTATAATATATATCTATAATCTCTATATCGTTTCCGATATAAAGAAGTTTAAAAATCAGTTTCATCATCAGCTCACTATACGTCCCCACCGAGGGGCTCAGAGCCTACCCTAAGTTAAGGGTGATTAGGCCATAGTCGACCACGCTGGCCAACTGCGGGTTGGTTGACTTCACACATATCTTTGAATTTGTTCTCAGATATTTTATGTGCAGGTTGCATCACGATGTTTTCCTTCACCGTAAGAATGTCGGATACATTGGTACATGGCGGGATTCGAACCCAGGACCTGCAGATTGCAAGTCAAGTGCTTGACCACTGAGCCACCGACGCTGAAAAATCAGTGTACAATAATGATATTATTTATTTTATTTCTCTATCAAATATTTCAATAAAAAGGTATTACTTTTGCTTGTACGTGTTTCATATTTGGGCATACAAACATTACAATGAGTAGTAAAATTCCTTGTCCCCTTGCCTAATTAAAATGAGGTGACATAAGTTGTCCCCCCATTCAGACATTTGTATCGACAGGACTTACCCTTGTTGTTGCTCCTATTACCAAGTTATCAAGCGCGATGTGAACGATAACTAGCACCTGTTGGGAATACAGAGTTATGAATTGTCTAGAAGTGACCAATAGAATTAGAATACTTCGAAGATTGTTAATAAGCCGAGATAAGCCATTATTGTTGGTGCGACAAGATCAATAAAACTTGTCAACAAAAATTTCTGCAGCGTAACTTGCTTAATGTAACTGTTTTTAGGATACCGTACCTCGAAAAGAAAAAAACAGAACCCTTATAGGATCGCTTTGTTTTTTAATCCTAGTCTTATGTCGTGTCTATTCGTTATTAATACCTATGTAACTGTCGGTAACATTCCAGTATATTTCTGACATTAGAAGAAATTGTATTCAGATAAAAATCAACTTATTCCGATTACATTTGGAATTGCGTACTATGATTATACAAATTCTTATACATGTTTAGATTGCCACAGTATTATTATAGATTAGGGCGATTTATTTTAAAAAGTCAAAATAATCAAATAATGTAAATTTATTGTTATGTAAATGACTTCAGTTTTATTAAATCTAAGCAACAATAACAATACCGTTCCCTTGATTTATTAAAGTATTATTTAAAGTAGCGCCTGTTGCTTTTTCAACGGCAAATATTTGCAGCATAAATTGCTAATATCTAAACCTGAGGACTGTTCGCGCTTGAGATGCGGGCAACACTACTACCGGTGCGAACCAACGTGCGGTAGCAAGAAACGTCAACTTGGACTTCCGCTTTCGACCGCCGATGCGTCCAAGCAACGATCGATTTGTTTTTTGCAACTCTATAAATATCGCTAATTAAACCATTACACCCAAATACTTGTGTTTGGCCTAAACAAGGACTAAGATGCAAAGATGAAAAACAAATATATATTTTATTTGCTTCTATAAATAAAGTTTGTGACCAAAGAAGGGAAATAAAAATTAAACAGACCAGATGCTTGTTAAAAATTTGATACGGCAAAGTCCGATTGTATCTAACAGCAATCAAAACAAATTAATCCAAAATGGTTTATTTAAAGAATTCCCTTTAACCCTTAGTAAGACATTTCTTAATGCCAAATTAGTTATCGAGATTTTTATAAGATACAATGTCATGATACGTCATAGTGAGAGATTTGGGTGAGATGTCGAGTTAACTACGTATCTATAGACATCACTACTAAAAAACTCTATGACTTTTTAAGCAATGATAATAATTACATACCATTGCATCTCATCTTTAGTCATTGGAACCGTGTTTTAAAAACAGCATGTTGTCTTTTGACAGTAGAAAGTCACGGTCATACAAAACGGTATTAGCACAGAATCATAATTTAAAATAGACAAAGAAGGTTTGATGAAAGAGTGTCCGAAATGAGAAAAAACCTGCCAACTTATTTATCTGCTAAAGCCATCAATTTAATTTTTTTAAAATCTTAAATGGTTTGTAAACGTTACCAAAGACACGGATTGACAGTTATATCCGTCGGCGCCTTTTAATTTGCACCTATCGATTTTCTTAAAGATAATATTTGGCGACAAACTTTTTTTAATGCGTAGGCGTTTAACAATGGAACAAAAAACGACCGGCGGTTAAGTTACGTTACATTAGAATTCAATATCATATTGTCATCATAAAAGGTTATGAATTTTTCTAAAGAACGATATAAAATTCTGAGACAGAAATATTTTCGAACTTGGTTTTAACGGCTATATTTTAAACCGATTTAAAAAAAGAGGAGACTCTCAATTATTCTGTACGTTTGTTTGCGCAAATTTTATTTGTACTTTTTTGGGTTTAAAGCTGTGTATCAAATTAATATTTTTTTAATTAAAATTTTGGCTTTATATTTAAAAAAAAACCTAGTAATAACTACTAGCAAAGATACTTTTAATGATAATTTTAAGAGGTTATATCTTTTAATTTCACAATATAAAAATTAATTATGCCGTCAACTTGCCGTATAACGGAACGTATTAACAACGAGACAATTTATTTACACAAAAAATATTTTTCGATCTCTGTATCCTGTTGTAACAAAAACATCTGATCAATGGACTGGTCGATGAAGGGCAATATTGCGCACACAATTCGAGAAATTAATTACTCTTTAAAAACAATCTAAAAGTATACGTAAATGATTTTATGTTGCCATCACAAAGACGTGATGATAGGTCTAAATGTTCGCAACACGACCCCCACTGTTAAACCATGTTCAAGACTTTTTTTACTCCTTTTCAAGTTTGTAAGGTTGTCTACAAACTAAGGGTATATCAACATATATTAAGTTAAAATATTGATCTTAAGAGAAAAGACAATGCTGTTTAGTAAATGCAATAGTAATTATAACTGTGACGAGTTAATCTGACACTTACTCTTAGAATAAAGGAAATAAGAATTAGGTCGTCTTGTATAGTAGTGTCGTGAATTGGTCTCCGGTATGAGAAATCTACACAAAAAAAGTCTGCTAATGACCTATTGACTATAACTGAATGTAACTTTATCATGTCTGTGTTGCTTCAACGTGTGTAGCAACCCTAAAGTGAGGATTCGCATGCAGCCCCGTCGGTGACAACTTGGGGGTCGGCATAACTCTAGTTTTTTGGTGTGTGCCATTCAGCCTACAGCAGCGAGGGCACCCGGGGTGGTCACAGACCGCACGTATGGCGCTAGTGTGCTAAGGAATTCCGTTACGCGCAAAATATCTTGCGCACGATTTTTGGTATAGATGAAGCAGCATAAGATTCGAAGTAAGTATCAAATACACATGTAGGGAATTATCTGTACTGAATATTGGAGTATTATGAAGATTATAAACTAGGGGATGGATAGATTTGCAAGTGAGGAACAGGGTATCGAAAATCATATCTTTTGTGTTCGTAAATAAATGAAATGAAAAAAAATCTATTTAATTATTGCTATGAGACTATTCAAACTTATTCCTCTTAATCTTAATTATTCTGATGGGTCATACAATCTTTCTTTTGATGTAAATAATTTGTGCTTACTTCGTAATGGATCATAAAAGCCATGAGAACTTTAGTACACAGATAAAGAAAATTAATTAACAATGCAACGCAATGTGGCACAGATAAAAAAACTCACCTTGTTGTAGATCACCAAAAGTAGAATTTAAAGGACGCACGCGTGGAATTTGAGCGAAATGTCAGTATTTCGAATTCACCGGCCCCTTGTTGGGTTTTTTATTGAGACCTCGTTGGTTTTAGAGCTGGGAGTCGCCACAGGGGGCGCTACTGCGGAGATAACTTTTTTTTAAACATGTCGTCAGGCAAGTAATTTAGTTATACGGTTTCTTCGGATTAATTTATTGGTGTCCGTCTTGTTTTAACGTTGTGATGTAATCTTATTATTTATTAGAGCTTTGCAATTATCTGCCGACTTAAGCGAAACGAATATTTTATACGAGCGTACAAGCCAAGTCTTGAATATTTTTTTATTTAACTATTTTTACACATCTTGTATGCTTTTTATATAATCTGTTGTAATTCTTAAATATATGGTATGAAATTACGGACGTAATATGGACTTAAATATAGTTAATCTAATATCGAATTTTTTATTTGTTTTGTTCCCTGCATTTAAAATGCGCCTGCGCAAATAAAATAGAATATGTGCCAATAATGTTATAACAGACAAAACAAGTAAACAGATATTTTATTTCATTTAATCAAATCTAATACAGATTATTTGATGATGCGTCCCAAAAAAAAATAATCTGATTTCAACAAAGGGGATCATAATGAAATAACTATTACGTGTGAAGATTGTTTTGTGGCAATATGTCACCCCTGGAACCCTGCAATCCTGCACCCAGTCACTGCATTATGGATACGCACATTCGGTTATTTTTACTACCTTCTGTTATCAAACATTATAATCTACCAATTATATTATACGTTGGAAATTTGTGGATAAGACTGACGCAATAGAACTGTCTTTATTCTTTTTTTATTATCAAGTTAATCAATCTATGTGGAATATGGTGTAGAAGTCGAAATGTGTCTGGAATAAAATTTATCCAAGCTATAATACCACACCACATAAGTCCACTAAATAAGAATTAAAGGTATAAATCAGTTTAAATTGGTAGCGATAAACAAAGAATAAAAATGGAATATTGTTTTTAATTTCGTGATAGGTATGTCCACATTTTTCTTTCTGTCACCATTCGCACTGCACCCCTGCGACCGCAACTGGGGTCAGAAGACCGCAATGTTGTGACCCCGAGCGTCCCAATTATGTGATTATTTATGTGCGACACGTCATTATTATTACTGTCCTAACACTTGTTATACCATCCGTTATACTAAGACCCCACGAATTTATCTTTTGTATTGAGTTTTCAAAGTTTAATGCCATTTAATGGGTCTTGATATTTGGTTCTACTGTAGTAAACAGATGTGTTGACAGGTTAACGTTGTATAACCGCAATAATAGTGTTTATGTGATACACAAATGTGCATAAAATGATCATCAAATAGTAAAAGGTTAATACTGCATGAATCTAGAGGAAAAAACCTCGATTTTAACCTATTTTTCGAGTACTTTAAATGTAGAGTGCAATAGTAGAAGAAAGAGGCCGCTGGAACTTTCCCGTCCTTCTCGCAGAAAGACATACTGAAAACAAGAGAAGGTGTGCTGAAAGACATGTGCGACAAAGCGAAGTAGAAGAGAGTGACAAGGAAAGCTGATTCCACCACCATATGGAATCACAGGAAGAAAGAGACAGAAAGGATTCCTTTCTATAAGAATCAAGCGTTGTCGCCGGGTGGATGTAATGAGCGATAACCTCAAGTCACTAGCGTTCATTTTATTTTATCAAAGTACATTAGAATCGTTTAAATATAATCTTCCGCCGCGTCAGTTTGTGATTGACATAAGTTTTTTGGCGAATGTCGGCCACGCGACACAATTAACTTTGTGTAATCCCTAGCTTGATAGTTTGTTATCTAACGGCGCAGTCGGCATTGGGGGTACGTTTTTATAATGGTTAATTCGGATTAGATAATGTCCCACGGGTGGTCGCCGTTTAGGGGTGACTTTAGGGTTGTCAATTAATAGAAAATGAAGATTTTTCCTCTCCGTACTTCGCGTTGTAGTTGTTAATTTATGGTTTTAAATTTGAAATACATCTGTACCGTAAATAATGAGGAGGATAAAGAAGTGGCTCTTGGAGGAATTCCTTTCAAAAAGGTAAAGTTTTAGTATCTACAATTCTTTTATCGAACAATCAGATTCCTATTAGATTTTAGACCCGTCTTTTATAACACATTTATAAATCTATCGAATAAATTAATCTAGTTACATATTTTCAGAGAGGACTTTCAGGATAGAGTTCAACGAGGTTATTTGATTTGATACTTGTGTAAGAATAATTTGTCAAAGTTTTATTTATCTTGTGGTGACAACCCTACAGTGTTGACGAGGAGGGTGAGATCCCACCGCGGCGCCGACAGGTTGAGTGGTTGGTGTTTGTATTGAAGAGCTATTGAGATAGACGAGTGTTTATTGCTTTAACATTTAGCTCCCATTACCAGAATTCAGATGTGCAATAAATCTTAACGTAATTGTTATTATAAGATATAAACAGGTGACCTTTTTTGCTTAAATTAAAAGACCTTATTAAGTCCTACTTTTTACTAAAATTATAAATGAAGTGGACCTGCAGGAGGTACGAGCGATGGACTGGAAGGCGCAGGGCAGGTGACTTTGGCGATCTCTTGTGTCTGAAGCTAACACCCACTTTTGGTCGCTGCGCCAGCGAAGTAATTAAGTATAAACTGATATAATAACGGCTAAACACTCACGTATATTCGTCCGGTGGCGCCACTGTTTAGAATAATGTGTCACGAAAGTTTGAATAAGTAAGTATAATATTATGAATGCGAATGTTTAGATGGTTTTATGGATGTTTGTTTGTAGGTATCTTCAAAACGGCTGAACGGATCTCGATGAAATTTGGCATACATATAAAACATAGTCGGGAAGAATACATAGGCTAATGATTATGTTTTACGACGGATTCGCGGCCCCAGAGAGTATTAGATAGATTCGTTTTTTTTATAATAAACGTACTAGAGAGATTCGTTTCAATCAAATTTGTGAGATAGTAAGAAAGGTATTAAGGACGTAGACATAGACAGGCATTTATGAGTAGAATAAGTGTAGAATATTCGAAATAGGTGTTCCAGGACATCGTTTAGCAACTCTGTAGTCTCTGTCAACCCAAGTTATCATGACTTGAGTTATGTTACTGTAATAAACGATTCGTCAAGCTTTTTTGCAGTTTTCGAGCTTCAATTGATAAATTTATGTGTGTCCCGTAAGCCTCTCATCTCGCGCCCGTGTCCAAAATTACGTACCAAATTAGCATACGAGTACCATCTCAATGTTGCCGCAAAAGTATTTAGTTTGACGCGTTACAAATTCAATTTCACTGATTCTACAGGATGTTGATTTTTTTTACAATTTTTTTTAATTAAAAATTAAAAACCTACCAATTTTAAGTTTATTTGAGCTGATAATGTAGATTATAAGAAGTTAGTGCTAATTGTATTTTTGTCTGTATACGTAGTCATAAGTTACGATTGAAAAGCGCCTGTCAAAAATAATCCAGCAAGATCGTTAGACAGATTTATAATAAAGTTAAATGAGATAAATATAGAAAGTGCAACAATATCTTTAAGCATTAATGGCATGTTACATCCTAGTCGAATATTATAAATAAAAAAAAAACAAAATGCCACCCTATCGTCTATAAACAAGTGAAACTTTTTCAAACTTATTACAACTTAGAAATCTCTTTTAAAAATGCAAGAGGGAACCCTGTACTCAGATCGGCAGCGTTGTATTACAAGCCACCAAAACGCAGCACATTAATCATTGGGAACCAGTATCTCTTTAAGTCTATGGCCGCATAACACCATACAATTAGCTACCAACCATCGGTTCCATAAACACGGCTGCCTAAATTAAAGAGGGCACGTAATGAAGGCCTCCTGCCTTGTAATAAGGAGAGTCAACCCGACTTATTAATTCGAATATAGTGTTCGTTGATGTATGTGTGACATTGTTTTAGCGAGATTACTTACAATGTTGAATTAGCCGTGGGTTTCTAAGACTAAAATCTACTTTCAACATGTATTGTTATCTCTGTTTTGTCAAAGATAATGATAGGGATGACGATATGTTTCATACAAAGATTTTGGTCTCAGAAGACAATAGTTCATTACGTGGACTGCAATTTTAGGTTTTCATTACATTATATGATATACTAGCTGTCTAACGCGACTCCGTCCACGTGAACTTTAAAAAATCAATTAAAAATAAAATAACATTTAATCCTTTCAATATCACAACACAATAAGCAAAAACAACACAAAAATAATTATAAAGAAATAACACATAAAAACATAACATTAATAAGAAACAGGAAATATATACAAAGAGTGTTGCAATGCTCACCGGATAAGGTTTCACTCAGCTTTGTACTCTTAGTAATTAGTAGCCTATGTGTTCTTCCAGGCTATGTTCTTAAGATTAAGAAATCTATGCCAAATTTCAGCCAGATCCGTTCAGCCGTTCTGGAGATACCTTCAAACAAACATCCACCTATCCATCCATATGAACATTCGCATTTAAAATATTAGTAAGTTAAGTTAATCGAAAAGTAACTGGTATAAAGTAAATTCTTTGCTCCAATACAACCTCATTGGTCAACTATAAAGAAATAAAACTAGTTCCTTAATGAATTAATGAAAATAATGAATGAAATTATTTCTCTCTTTCATTTGTTCTTTGGCAATATTTCATTATTATATTCCTTGACCTTCGATTTTTATCTGACATACAGGGACAACCTTAACAGCCATTTGAATCGGCTTGAATCATTTACAAGAATATCATTCCATTCGTATTCCCTATAATGTCACCATAGAGGCTTTAGTCATTCGGAGTATTTTTTTTATTTGTATTTATGCTTAACCTTCTTAAAACATCAGCCAGCAATTTGTTATAGTACTTTTTCTACATATACTAAAGATTCAAGTAACATCGTTTGATGGCGTAGGGTAAAATACCCAGTAGTTGACCACTTGTTGAAAGTGCATTACTTTAGTTAGTCTTGGCTAAGTATTTAAGCAATTAATGACACTAGAATGCGACTCA
This sequence comes from Papilio xuthus, assembly GCF_000836235.2. Taxonomy (NCBI): domain Eukaryota; kingdom Metazoa; phylum Arthropoda; class Insecta; order Lepidoptera; family Papilionidae; genus Papilio; species Papilio xuthus. Next base: position 1,623,764 of record NW_013531079.1, on the reverse strand, counting down.
CTTATCACGGACAACATCCGTTTGTCACCAACACTTTTATAAAAAAAATCAATATAATATAAGCTTACAGTAGCTGATATAGATAATGACTGGATTGTTAGTACGGTGAGCAAAAGTGTGCAATGAAAAGTATTGATGAAATACGATGATTACGATGACTTTTTGGAACTTCAATTTTATTTTCTTTTGTTATTTTATTATATGTGAGAAAGAGGAGTTAAAATAACTTCGTCATGCCAAAGTTTTATAATTTTTTTCAAAACAGGATAATGTCATTAACATTGAAGGATCTTAAATAAGAATTTGTTTCTTATTCCCCAAATAAATTCTTAAAACGACCCAACGCTGTGTATGACAATGTAGCGTTATTTTAATTTTGTATTTTTATTACTTTGCTAACCGTACTGTAATCGACGTCGCGTTGCATCGAGGTGTAATATAATTCCCTTTCGATCCGAACACCAATCAAAACCGTCGCCGATACGAGGCCTTTTTACTCATCTTTCGAGATGAGGCTTCATCCATTTTTCATGTAGCGGATGAGACAAGACGTCTTTACAAATCAACGATACAGCCGACATAAATGAAAATAGACGTTATTGTTAAGCTAGTAAGGTAGTTATAAAGCGCATAAAATATGTTTGTTTGTCTGTTTGATCGCAATTAAAGCGCAGAAACGCACGTCATTAGCGCACACGGCAATATTCCACGCTACTTCTTGCCGATAAACCGGTGCATACGAGTTGCAACATTTGTTATGACACTCATATCACAATACCTACATCCTAATATAACCCTTAACCGTTTAGCAATTAGTAACATATTCGTATGTAAAGTTTCGTGGTATAGTGATGGATTATTGTCGTCTAGTGTCACCGCGAAGTCATTTCAAACGAGGCCCCGTAACAGATGCCCATTGTAATATGATCCTCCTGTTCGGTATTTTGATGAGATCCTAGCGATTTTATTGCGTCTCGTAATGGAAAGTTGCTTATTAGAGATATAAGTATTAACTTTGAGTCTGGAATTCTTTTTTTGTTAACTGTACTTCATTATGTCATTACTGGTAGGAAGCTTTGATATTTTTATTAAATAACTGTATACAATGTAACAAACATCAAATATTGAGAGGAAAATTAACTAGGAATATTATGTGAGTAATATGTTGGTGGCTCAGGGCACTTGACTAGTAATCTGCATATCCTGGGTTCGAATCCCGTCATGTACCAATGTGTTTTTCGATTTACATATGTACATTTATCCGACATTCTTGCGGTGAAGGAAAACAGCGTGATACAACCTGCACAACCTGAGAAGAAATTCAATGATATGTGTAAAGTCAACCAAACCCCCCTCCGCGTGGTTGACTATGGTCTAGTCACCCGTGACTTTGGTTAGGCTCCGAGCCCCTCAGTGGGACATGTAGTGAGCTGATGATGATTATAATATGCATATTGTGTCCATTTTGTTTATGTTACTTTTATCTTTCATGCTAGAAACAGAGAGCAACCTTATGCAACAACTACGACAAAGTATAAATATGGTTGGTTTCAATAGTATTTTTGTCATATGCACAAAAGCAAAAGAAAAATCAGAAAGCAAACCATGTGGAAGAACACTGTTGCTTTTCTAATTTAAATTTAAAAAAAATATCTATCTATATCTATATTGTATATAATAAAAGAAAGTCGTGTTAGTTACATTATTTATAACTCAAGAACGGCTTTTACCGATATGGTTGAAAATTGGTGAGGTGGTAGCTTAGAGCCAGGAGACGGACATAGTATACTATTTATTTATTTATTTTCGTATTTATGCCTTGAAAAGCTGCTTTTTATTTAACTTATCTATATATTAAGGTTTTTTATACATCCACACGGACGGAGTCGCAGGCGATAGCTAGTCACATAATAAAAACATTAAGATATCTCGCAGCTAAGTAATATAAATATTAGTATTAGGTGAAGATTTACACTTTTATGATTTGTTTGGAACGTGACCAAGTCTGATGAAACAAATGTGCGAATATCTTTATGATGAACTTATTTTCATGCGAATGAAACCATAGACCAGATAGGGTTGTTCCGTTTTTTATATATGTTAAATTTGTTACATATTTTGGGATATTTTAGTTTTATAAATTAGATTAAACATCGACAAAGCAGATATTTAGATATATAGAGATCTATCCATATCTATATTGAAAACAAAAGGGATAATGATACAAAACACCATAAAACATTCATTCACTCATTGAAGCGTCAATAGCCTAATTAGTTAAGGGTACGGATTTCCGATCATGAGGTCGAGGGTTCGAATCCCGCCATTCGACTATTGTCGTAAACCATATCCCAGCACAAGCCTAGAGCTTAGTTGGAATGGTAAAAAGAAATATTAGTAAATTAAAAAAAAATCTGCTAATATTTTATTAAAAAAAAACTCATTAAGTGGAGACTCGACAGATATGCAGAGAATAAACTCCGAATTCTCCTTTATAATTACCTTTATTCCATTTATTAACTTAATTCCATATTAATTGGCTTTTGAATAGAGGCGATTTTTAACTTCACAATGTACACGAATAACAAGACAAATGGATACGTATTGTGTTGTTGTATTTAAGTCCGTTGACTAATTATAGCGTGATGGGCATCCCTAAGTTGAACAATAGGCGGTCGCAATTGAGTTTTTCTAGAATCCGCAAAGAGCTACGTCGAGCGGCAATCGGTAAGCGGGATATATCTTGTAGGGAGCGTGGCGTCGGTCATTCCACTGCCACTGCGCGCCGCTCGCCCTCGCCAATCATAACGCGATCCCATCGTACACAGGGCTGTCACAAATTTAATACTTCGTGCTACTATCTAAGCTGTTGCTGTTTGCATGTCTATGGAAACTTGTATGGCTTTAGGATACTAACTGCGAATCAGATTGTTTAAGCAGCCCTTAGATCTTGACTACGATAATTAACTTTTTAAGATTCCAAGAATAACTGTCGCCCGAGACTCCGTCCGCGAGCAAGTACAATAAAAATTAATTAGTAGCCGATGAGTTTTTTCATGTCAAATTTAATCGAGAGCTGTTAAGCCATTCCGATACCTTCTAACAATCATCCATCCATACATCCAAAGTAATTTATTATATTAGTAAAGTTGAAGACTATAGTCCAGAATGTGCAAAGTGATAGTTATATCTAGAAGTGCGAATATGAAAAAACAATAGAGAGATGTCTCAAGTAGAAATTTTGAGTTCTTCTCACCCATCTGGGTCAAAGACTTAAAGATATCAATCAATATCAAGTCGCTTATTCGAAAAAATTAATTTCGGTGCTAGCTTTATATTGGGGGACCTAAATAAGATCGCTAACCCTAATTGAATGCGATCAACAAAAACACCGTCCCGAGCCGGACTGACCTTTTTATGTCTTCTTTCCGTCTCGCATTTTTCGGACAAAACTGATTGTTTACCGGAAAAAATTACGCCTGTTAGTCGAAACGTCGGATATAAATAAAAGATGCGACCATTGGGAATTTTGATTCGTCGCTTTTTGCTGTAAGTGAATACTGGAAGCGCGATACTGAGCAAAAACATCGAGAGATGTACGAGCAGGCGAGAGCGCCGACGGATTTATATGAGACGATTTACACTATACGTCATCATACATTTATGATTGATGTACTGTTCCATGACTAACATACACACAAACTAGACCTTATCCGACCGTCTTTCAAAACGCAGGAGTGTAGGTTCACTGAATTTAGTACAGATCTTTGAGTGTGGAAACATTAGGTTAGATGGATTAACCTGTAACTATTCACAAAGGGGCACTTGTCACTAGATAATTAAGTGGTAATTATGCTTTTCATTTGTTTAGAAATGTAAAAACAAAAGAAAGCCATTCAATCTATATATATAAATGAAATAAAAGTGTCTGTTTACAATATTGAAATATTCGGTTTTTACTACATGGATATGAATAATGATAAATAAAAATAAGATCAAAATTTTGTTTTGAATTTTTGTATGTCTGTTTGTTTGTTTCGGGTAATCTATGAAATGGCTGGGTCGATTTAGACGGCACGGGCAGGTTAGCTGATGTAATAAGAAGTAACTAACGCTACGTTTATTTTTATTAAAATCATTTTATTTTTGAAAGATAAAGTAACGTTGCAATGTCCAAGTACTGTCTAATACCGCGCGCAGCTCAAAGACAGCATTTCACGCGAAGTCGCGGGCATAGCTAATACATAAAATAATACCAATATCGTTTGGTATAAAGTATCTTATATTATTAAAGTTGTAATATTTCAAATGCTTTAATAAGCGGCAAATTCAGTTATGGAAAATTCAACGCAGAACGACCACGAGGATGGAAAAAACTTTGAAACCACAACGGGCATGCATGTTGCATCAACCGCTAACATAGATTATAAAATTAAAATAATACAATTTTTATAAAGGAACACCGATTTATATCTTAATATTATTATAAATGCGAATGTTTAGATGGATGATTGTTTGTTTGAAGGTATCACCCTAACAGCTGAATGGATCTCGAATGAACCTAACACACATATAGAACATAGTCTGGAAGAACACATAGGATACTAGTTATTTTTCCGCGCAGACGGAGGCGCGGACGACAGCTAGTAATATTATTAATGCGAATATTTAGATGCAAGGATGGCTGTTTGAAGGTATGTATTTCCGGAACGGTTGAACGGATCCGGTTGAAGTTTGGCATAGACGTAAAACATAGTCTGGAAGAACACATAGGCTACTTATAGAGTTTTTTTAAATTCCGCATGGACGAAATCGCGGCGACAGCTAGTTATGGTTATAAAGAAATAAATAATAATCAAAACTAGAAGTTAGTTGAACCATTATTCATAGTTGGGTTGACCCTTAGCGAACATTTCTGTAACTAAATCTACACTAAATGCTTGCCGTAGATCCTACTCTAATGGATGTCAAATGTAATATATTAATTTGACAGCCAGTTATTCAATGTTTACCAAGCCTTGGTGTAAATTTATCTCATGAAATCTTTTAATCCACATTAAATGCTTTTCTTAATTACTACTAAACTACTCTGAGTTCGGCATCTAATCAAACGATATGCCAAAAATAATTGCACAAGGTTTTTAGTCACTGGAATAAATTAAAGGTAAAATCAAATTCGGGGCACGTGTCAAAAATTGTCAGTTTGTGGGCGCTGCAGATTAAAAATATAAATTGCTTTAAACTGCATCGCGTGACCGAACCTACTGACGTTTTGATTTTTTTTTTGTAGTTTGTATAGTGTTATTTTTAAATTCAAAATGTAACGGAATTCAATCTCTAATAACTATGATTTTGCTTCTATAACCGATGTTAATTTAGGCATGTTTGTTATTTGCACAAGGCATGATATTAAAAGCGTTGCTCGATACGAAATGCTTACCAATTTTTTTATTGTAAATCAACAATAAAACTCAGTGTCCGTAGCAGCAAGGGTGATGAACTTGACGGAGAAAATAGCCGTTTCCAATTTGTCTTTTTCTCTATCTAATTTTTTATAGGAGAATGGAGCAATCGAACAGCGGAACTACACCCCTGGACATTAACAATGCAAGATGCACTGCAGATTCAGTATTTTTGAAGGATTTGAAGTCGTAAATATTTGGAAATACCGTTGAGGACATATCATTTGTCAACAGTATAATCGATTGTCAATATATTACAAATATAGATTAAAAATCGATCCGAAGAGTGATAAGAGGCAACTTTTTAAATCAACAGGCAAAAGCTTCATTCATTCAGCCACTTGCATGTTAATAATTGTGCGCGCGCCGGTCGCGTGCGCCGGGGCACGCCGCGGGCACCCAGTGCTACCAATGTACCGAAATTATCCGCTAATCACATACACCAGACAACAAAACTGCTATTTCGTAATTTAATTGCAACTTTAGAATACCTTAGCGCTTAAATACTTGTTTGAAATTACATTTACGTATTCAGTTTCGATTTTACGTAATCGTTTCGCGAACAGTAACGAGTTATTTAAGTGAATCTTGAAACCTAACCAAATAAATTGTCCGTCAAATTATCGTAAATTATGCTAAGCGCGGAATAAGCGAAAATGGAAGAAGCTATCATGTGTAATTGACAATCGGGACAGCTAACAGTAGCAAGGAAATTAGTTGTGATGAAATAAAGATATGGAGATTAATAGGACTGAAAAAAGTAAACAGTTACTAATATTATAAATGCAAATGTTTAGATGGATGGATAGATAGATGTTTGTTTAAAGGTATCTCCGGAATGGCTGAACGGAACTTGATGAAATTTAGTATACATATAGAACATAGTCTGGAAGAACACATAGGCTAATTATGTTTCTTTTTAACTCTGTACGGACGCTGTCGCGGGCGACAGCTAATAGGTCATAAACAGCTTTTTAGGTCATATTCGAGTTTAACACTAATACGCTTTATGAGTAGAGAATAGGAAATAATTGAGGATCGTTCAACTCTTTTTATAATTTAAATAAGTTTTTAACGTTTTGGATTTTTTTAAAGTGAGTTTCTTTAAAACCCAACGTCATTGAACTTAAAACAGTTATCTCAGAGTCTAAACTGATGATCGTAAATTTTAGTTTTTTTTGAAAACTGGAATTATAAAGATCTATATCAAATACGTATTTGAAATCGTAAAACAATATCGTATGTGATCAAAAACCATTACTTTTGGCATTAAAAAGATATTATCGAGTATATAACTCAAGATTATTAAGGTTTAAATCTTGAACAATACTTACTAGTTCTATGCTTAAGGTCAGCATTTGTTTTTTAAGAATAATGAATTTTTGTTCTTTTTAAAATCTTGCAAAAAATGATAATAATTGTCTATGGTGGTCTTTTTACAATCTGGTAGAATTCGAAAAACAGTGTTTAAAATTAGAAATTTTGAATAAATAGTAGTCTTGACTTAAGAACATTTCAACGTTATTGAGGTGCATTACTTCTCTATTAAAATCGCATTTTTTTCATTATGTTTATATATACTATATGCCTAAAAGCCGTTATAATAAAATTTATTCGTTTTTTAATATTTTATTTTATATCATAGATTTAAGACTATTCGTTAGATTCTTCGTTATATTTCATGTAAACACATACTTAATGTTAGTTTATTGCATTTTGCTTCATGTTACATTAAAAATATAATATAAATGATCCAATCTTGGACACAGCTACACCGTATCATATAGGTGACTTAACTCTTGAGCAAATTGGTTTCGTTCCTTTGACTACGGAAAAATGGACTAAGCAAAGAGCCACCAATTAACAAAAAAAATTTTTCGTGAAAGGTGAGGTACAGGTATCAATGGCATGTGCCTTTATGAATGCATAAAGCGAACAAGTTTTAATTTATTAGAGGGACAGCACACACTTGACAGATCCCGTTTCTTAAAGGTCTAAGTTTTATTCCCACAAAATATTAAGAACGTGCGACGACCGGTTTGAAGGCGATGAGCATTTTTTTTGTGTTAGAACGGGACGCATCAATGATTTGGCAATTATGCGATGTCGTGATGTAAATTCACCAGGATTTTATAATTTCTTCCGAACTTGATGATCGATTTTGATCTATTTTTGACTTTCTATTGTAATTTTTAATTAACACTTTTAATCCATTGATTTATAATTTATTGATATTACGATTACATTGAAAATTAATAAACTTGAACTATCCTTTAAAAGGCATTAATTTTTGTATTGTGAAGTAATTATAGGTTTCTTTAATAAGTTAGAAGTCAAACTGACGTTTTGTAGTTTAGAATTCTCATAAAATCTCGCACAGAATCATTCATCATTCATTCACATTCATTCATTCTTATATAAATGAATGAATATTAAATCAATTAATTGTTTCAATAACATTATTTGAAACAAATTAGTACTGCATATCCTTAACCTTTAAAATTCGAACAACAATTATTAAAGGCAATTTTGTGTCCGCACAATCTGGCAACGTATTAGATAAGGTAGCGTCGCGAATCGATTCTGCATCGATTATTCATTCGCATTCATAAATTATCGATAAATTTGATGTAAGATTATATCAAATTCATCGATAATTTATGAAAGCGATTAGTATCAAGTGATGGAAGTGATAATTATAAATTTTCATCCATTTACCTGAGTCAATTAAATTTAATATGCTATATTTAGTTTTAGACATTATTAGTTAGAATCCTTTGGCGCGAATGGCGCGCTTTCGTTACCAAGACAAGTGTTAGCTTTATTAGTGAGGGGACATAAACGTCGACATTTTAGTAAATCTAGTGTTGCGCCAGTACACCGGCACTGTGTTGGATTTTCTTCCTAACATTAGTAATCATCATCATCATCTCCATGTTCTTATCCCTTTCTATGTGGGCTTGATTTTTGTTCTCAAAATTGAACATCATACATCTTTCAGTCATCACTCCCTTCTCTTACCCAAATGTCATCTCTATCTAGGACTTTTCTAACCTTTAAAATACGTATTTCTAAAATATTCTTCAGAACTAACGCTTATCGTCACAAAAAATCATATCTTTTATTTTTATAAAGAATGTATCAAACACTAACTGTCCACCGCGACTTCGTCCGCACGGGATATAATAGAATAAGTAAGTAACCTATGTGTTTTTCCGACTATTTTAGCCGTTCTAGAGATGTCTTTTAACAAACATCCAAACATTTTTATTTATAATATTAGTAAGATATGAATTTGTTTATTACAACCGCCTTAAACTGTAAATGTCTACGTGTCATCACAAGTCAGAACTAAATGTAACCACACAAGCGGATGATTCGAATTATTTTATCCCCGAATTATCAGATGTTTTAATCCGCTTACTGCTTGTCGCATCCCCTTGCGAGTGAACCGTGTGAACTGTTCTTTATAACTGAGTGTGAACACGCCTTTATCATGTCATATCATATCAAAAAATATGCTTTTATATTTGCAATGTATTTGATAAAAATGGTCAGATTTATACAGTAATTTTTATTGGAGGAGAGTCGCACAAGACAGACAACAATGGAAATGTTTAGAGGTGGACTATGCCAAGAGGCACACTGAGATTAGGGACATTTTATAAATTTTTGAATACATGTAACTATACAATATCCAATTAATTTCAGAATAAAGGGCTATATTATTATTATTATGCAGTAATTTTTAAAAGGTGATTTTAAAATAATATTTTTAAGCCAGAATTAATAGTTTGTTCTCATTTAAACGGTATTTAATATATGTAGGTATGCTTATTTTAGGGAAAATGTAGACTCTACCTAGTAAAAAAAACAAACGAAGTTGACATTAACTAATTAAGCAAATCGCTCTGGTTTTAACTGTTACGTTTACGGGCACTGATTACTGGGCAGATGACACACCTTGGATTTCGGTTAACGAATGTATTTTAAAGTCCTTGTTCCAAATACACTTATGAAATTGAACAATAAAGTCAAAACATCTGCATAACTAATTAACAAATTCAGTATGCGTATACTTTATGTTAGAGTCAGGATTTCAGACCTTATACAATGAAAATTGTAACAACATAGTCACGCCCGTAACCTACAGAGGTAAACAGAGACCACGAACCTCCATTTGGCGTCCATTATGTCAGACAAAAAACCTAAATTAAGGAAGTGAAGCTACAGTAGTCCGTATACAAAGTTATAGTACCCTTGAATATTTCATTTGACGAGCCTAGCTCTTACAGGTTTATAATGTTGCCCACTACTCGATTAAAAATAGCTTTAGTAGTAGCCTATGAGTGATTCTAGGCTATGTTCTACATCCATCGCAAATTTTATAGAGGTCCGTTGAGGTGTTCTGGAGATAGCTTTAAACAAACAACCATCCATATAAACTTTCGCATTTATTAAGTAAGAAGTAACATAAGGTAAAAAGTTATTATTAAAAATTGTAAGAACAGATCACTACTACTGGTTATATTTTACTATGCATTAGTATTACTAATCTTAATATATTTTTGGTATACAAAAGAAAGTTGGCAGTATTTTTATACAAAACTTGTGGCTAAATTAGTCACCAAATTATTATTAGTACGTATTACGTTAAACCCTTGCAAAAAATGTATAATTGATCAATTAAAACTTGCAACTACCCTCATGTGTACTTTTAAGTGTTCAAATTTTCTTATCTTAATCTCGGGAACCCTTAATTTAATGATAGGTGTTCGCAAACTTCCGCTTATTAGCAAAGACTTCAACGCAACGAGGCATCTTCGCAATGATATAATAAATTCACTCACTAATTTGTTCGGATAATCGCTCCGTCTCCCGAATTCTATAATTTGACGTAATACTGCTTCGTAAATTCTTATCGGGTGAGCAATAATACGCTGGTATAATGTGGATATGCCACAACATATTAAATTATGTTATACTTAACAGTAAAGGATTTTACGTGAAGGATCACCTTTACATAATTTTAATGTGAAGTCAATTTAAGTATTTCTACAATTTGTCTAATGAGATCCTTTATATTTTTGTCAATGTAGCCACGTATTCTTGCTATAGTTTTAATCATTGTAGCCAATTAGTTCATTCCAACTGTTTCAGTCACAACTCTGTTTAAAACTAAATTTATTTCTTAAAGGTTTATTTCTATCTGTGGGTTTGTACCTCCCTTTTATTCTAATTTGAAAATAAAACACAGATAATATGTTTGACAGATTTTAGGTTAAAGTAATTTATCTAAAGTTACGAGAGAAATGAAAAATTGCCATTTGGACGCACATGTTTTATATGTAAGTTTTTTTTTATGTAAGTAAGGTCCATGTTATGACCAACGAGTGCCTAAGGCGGCACGCGTGGACCTGAAGTGATGGACATTATTACAAATAAAATGTCGTGTTTCCAAGCGGTGCGCGCACAGCGTCGCTGTCTTTATGGCCGCGTGTGAGCGGACATCTGCTCAGAAATGGGTGCCTTCGAATCATCTTCGTTCGGTCGACTTGTAATTTTACGTGCAAGTGTAGTCCTGGGAAGTTTGCAATTGACTTCGTTGAGGTTTTATTGCGACGGACGGACGTAAGTATGATATAATAAGAGACAGGAAGATGTTTATTTTATTAAATTGCTTTAGGAATATTATATCTATAAGTTAACAAATCTGCTTTACAAATGGGAAACCTAACAACCGAATCAATCTTACTAATATTATAAATGCGACAGTTAAGATGTTATCTCCGCAACGGCTCAACACAAATATCGCTTAAAATTTAGCACAGATGTAGAACAGTCTGGAAGAGCACAGAGGCTACTAAGTTTTTTTTCAATACCTTGCACATGGAGTCGCGGGCATCAGGTAGTTGTATTACAAGTTTTAATCTGTTTTTTTTTAATACATTGAGAAGATCAAAATATGTTATTATACAAGTGTTTCGATGGTGGAAACTCACATTAAATTCGTTTTCAATAACAGCGTCATAAGAAAACACTAACATCGCATAAAAACATAAAATGCAGAACAAATGTACTAATCAACCTAATCACATGGTCATAAGGAACTGGATATACCAAATACGAACAATTAGCGAAACTTGTTAAAAAGCGATTTGTTATCTGATCAAATGAAGAAAATAAAGCTCTTTTACACTGTCCGTAATAACTTAACTAGCGGTTGCCCGCGATTCCGTCCGCGCGGAATTAAAAAAAAAACTTGATAAGTAGCCTATGTTCTTCCACATTATGTTCTACATCTGTGCCAAATTTCATCAAAATCTGTTCAGTCGTTTCGGAGATACCGTCAAACAAACATCCAATCATCTAAATATTTGCATTTATAATATTAGTAAGATATTTATTGACAAAAAATATGTTTCAGAAAATGTATTTAAATAATGATTATAGATATTTCATCTCGGCGTAAAACATTAACTAGCAAGATTTAGGGGCTCTTACTTAAAGGCTAGCAACGCATCTGCATCTCTGGTGTTGGATGCTAAAGTCTCGGTCAAAAAGTAAGTTATTGGGCCGATTATTCGTTCGACTGATCGGGCCAACTGGAAACAACCATATTGACTACACAAGTGTGCATTACACATTATCACAGAGCTAATGAATGGTATCATTAAGACACGTGAATTGTTTCTTGTGAGCGAATCAAAATGGCGCGCATTCCGTCAACGACAGCTGATACCTTTGTGACAGATGATATCCAGCCATCATGTTCTTATTGCCGCTATCGATGTTTTGTTAGTTAGCAATTAACATGCCGTTAAACGATCGACGAAATTTTTATTAAATTTTGACACACTAAAGATACAAAGTATTAATAAAGTGAAGGGTTTCCCGCTACGTACCAACGTGTTTTTCGATTTACATATGTACATTTATCTGAAGTTTTTACGACGAAGGAAAACATCATAATGCAACCTGCACATATTTGTGAAGAAATTCAAAGATATGTGTGATGTCAATACGCACTGGGCCAGCGTGGTTGACTGTGGCTTTGTCACCCCTAACTTAGAGTAGACTCCGAGCCCCCAGTGTGTGTTTAGGAAACATCAATTTTGTAGTACACTCTTAATTCTGACAAAACTTTTATTACGATTAAAACCGAAATAAAACTAGCATCTAAAACTATTAAAGTGCTATACAAAATAATTTAATTGTCAATTTAAAATATCTGTTTCATCTCGCTGCGCTATTGGGGTCGTCGGTTAGAATCGTAAATATTTTTTTTATCTATGTCGTGGGACATTTTTTTAAAGACCCACGTGCTCCGTGACAGAGAAAAAATAATGTAGACCACCTTTCGCTACCCGGTGTTCCCTAATTGAATATAAATTGCATAGTATTGTCAAATTAAGATACTTTATTTGTTTTAACAAAAAAACGCTATAGTTACATCTAATGTGGGTGATAAACATTAGATATAATAGTTTGAAAAACAAAAATGTCAAAGATTTTTGGTTACCTAATAACAGTAACGGATCTTTTTCTGTCTTACTTGTTTAGTCTTTCAAAGGGAATATGCAATCTAGAAGTTTTCTTGCCGCAAGGTTCTGATAAAACATCTCTTTTATCCCTTTGAGTAAAATAGAGATAACAATATGTTTTGTACAAGTGTTTCGGCAATGGAAAGTCACAAAACATCGAGAAATGGTATCTAGTTTCTGCGTCGCAAGAAATAAGTAACAAAAAATCTAACCAGAGTTATATTTTTATATCGATTATTTTCTAAAAGAACATTTTAAATAATTGCATTAAAAGTTATTGGATCTTTTTAAATGAATCGTTGAAATATTTTCATAAATCATATATCTTTGCAAACCTCGCAATTCATCGCATAGCTGTAAATGCCTGTTCAAGGCAAACGGTGGCAATACAGTCACAAAAAAAACAATAACTAAATTTCATAAAAAATCTTGTTAGCATTACAATATTGTGTAAAAAAGAATAACGTAAATTGAATATAAATAATCGATTTCAATTAAACAAATCGATTCGAAGTGACCTAATTGCAATTCAAAAATGGAACACAAATTACTTTATTATATCGATTCGAGACGATTAAAAAATCAGTATACTCCTGGGTTGTCGCAGAGAGTGGTAATAATAACTCAATTATCTAAAGGGAACCTGGATTCCAATTACCAATCGAACTTTTTTTTCTTCCATTGAACAGACAAATAAAAAGCTAATGGGATGCGAATTGAAAATGTCAAGAAGCTATCTATTTGGACACGCCCTCTTTAAAGACGAAGCTTTGGAATACAGTCCGACTCTGTCTAACAAACATGAGTGTATATACTCTATCCTTTTCTCTTTCGATCGATGGATTAAGCATTTATTCATTTTATTTTTTTTACTTATTGATCTGTCATTTACATAAGTACTATAAATATATTTTTAATTTTAAAAGATACTTTTGATACTGAGCTTTCAAAACAGTACTAAGAAAAGATAAAAAAAAATCAATGCCGTAGTGAGATTTTTTATTAATAATAAACATATTTAATTTATTGTAATATTTGCAATATTAATATAATGTTTGCAAAATTAATATAATCTAACTAATATTAAAAATGCGAATGTTTGGATGGATGGATGGATGAATGTTTGTTTCAATGTATCCCTAGAACGGTTGAACGGATCCCGCTGAAATTTGACATAGATGTAGGACATAGTCTGGAAGAAGAACACATAGGCTACCAATATATTTTTTTTTAAGTTGACGTGGTCAGAGTCGTTGGCGACCGCTAGTTATTCTATATGCGTAGATGTAGATTCTAAGCTTATATAATTTCAAAGGGGCTACACACGTAACTAATAGGAAAGATAGAAAGCTTTTGCTTAATATTTTGTACTTGATTTGTGGTTATTATATCATCGATCTTTAATCACAAATGGGGGTATGAAAGAAGATTGTGTTTTCGGAAGTTGATAAAACATGGAACAGCTTGCAAAAAACATAAAAGTGGTTAAAATGGTGACATTTTGTTGTGTTGCCGATGTAATTGTGGCGCCGAGACGGACGCGCGCAGATGCGTGGGACATTTTTTCAAAATATAGCTGTAAGCTTTACGCACACAATGTAACTGACGACTTGAGAAATAAAAGTTTGATGTTTAAATTTTTTATTATTGTTTAAATTATAATATTGAAATAAAATTACATTTATGAAATTTAGCGCGTTCACAAAACTTTTGTATTATTTTTTTTAAGCTTAAGTCGGAGGGATAAAGATGTTTGTATTTTATTAATTTAATGTCGATATGTGAAACACTGCAATCAATAGGCACCTAAATTTCATCAAGACTTTTGAGATTTTAAGTATTATACCTAAATGTAACCACCAAACTACGACCATAGGCAAATTTGTCCTACTAAGAAAGATTATAAATTCATTTAAAATTTAAACAAGAATTATCATTTCTTTGTATCCCAAGTCTGTTGTTTTCGTGTTGACTCAACAACGGCCAGTCCCCCTATAATTCGAGGGTGCTCATTCGGGTGCAAACGCTGATTGTGACTGAGATAGTCGCAGGACGGACGGACGGACGCTTTGACATTTTATATGAACACGACACCGAGACCAGTAATTTAGGAACGTTGTTGCAAACATCTTTTTCAGTTAATATAAGTCTTGTATTTATTAACCGTGGGTTTCTGACTGACATGGATGACAATTTATTTTATACAGAGATTTAGTCTCAAAAAATAAAGGTAAAAGTAGCAGTAGAGTTAAATCAGGTTCATCGTTTTCTAGACCTTATTCCATTCTATGGGTTGGTTCACCAAGTCTTGTCCTCCAGATTGATCTCATCATCATCATCAGCTCACTATACGTCCCCACCGAGGGGCTCAGAGCCTACCCTAAGTTAAGGGTGATTAGGACATAGTCAACTACGCTGGCCAAGTGCGGGTTGGTTGACTTCACACATATCTTTGAATTTATTCTCAGATATATGCAGGTTGCATCACGATGTATTCCTTCACTGTAAGAACGTCGTATAAATGTACATATGTAAATAGGAAATCGAAAAACACATTGGTACATGGCGGGATTCGAACCCAGGACCTGCAGATTGCAAGTCAAGTGCTTGACCGCTGAGCTAACGACGCTCTTGATCTATGATCATAGATTGATCTATAATTAGTTATTTTAGCTATAAATCTCTTGGTAAGGTAGAAATGATACCATAACCATAAGTATATTGCGTAGTACTTCTCACATAGTTTTATTTTCGTCTTTTTTCCAATATTATTGTATACTTAAGAGGCTTAGATACTATTAGCGCGACGTTACTATAATTATAGCACTTTGAATTAATTTATCTATTTCCGAAATCCACGTTCCCTTGTTATTGCGCAGAGTCGGAGATATGACTGTCAGATATTTGATTACTTTACGAGTTCCTATATGTCTGGGCTGTTTGCAACTTTATTTATGCACCTGACTGTACCAAAGAACTGAGCATCTCAAAAGTGTACTGATCTAGTGCAAACATTATTTTTATGATATAGAAACAATTCGTACATCTCTAGTGTGTACTAAGCATTATAATAACCGTATTAAATCCATTGTCTCGTCAGTAATGATGTTCGATGTAAATCATAATGTCATTGTTGATAACATCACACGTACCGGTTGTACGGTAATCAGGTCTATGCGAGAAATAGCTATGTAATTGCCGTGACTTTTGACTAGAGCTCATTTTACGCTATGCTGTTTGTAGCATTAAGGTGATACATCACTATTGTGGTTTTATACATAATGTTTTACATTTAATGTAATCTTTACTAAGGGATTGCTAATGTAGACATTTAATTTAAGTGTAGCAGTTGATAAAACGGCAATAAAAACTATAAGATTGATTAGATAGAGACATTGTCGCAAAAGCAGCGCTGTCCTGCGATCAACGGGGAGAGAGAGGGCAAGTACAGAAATTCTTTCTTTTAATTTTAGATTTTGGAGTGAGAGGGTAAAAGCCTTCCTGGTCCTCCTTGACGAGGCCCATGTATTATCGTAAGTACTACAATCTCATTAATTATTAGAAAGCGGAAGTGCCTTCACTTGTTACCGGTGAAATAGGACGTGTAAGGAGCAACCGTCGAAACAACTTTCCTATTAAAAGATGTGCTGATTAACTTAATGTTAGAATTAAAACCTGTTTTATAATAGGGTTGGTAACGAAGCTTAGGATTCTAATTTGATTTTTTTTTTAAAAAAGGAATTATTTTTATTTGGTCATTGAATTGTTAGTACAAAAAAGGGAAAGAAGCGATAATATTTACGGAAAATGTTTCTATTCGTTACAATAAAATAAGAGAATAAATGAGCAAAATAATAGTTTCTAGGAGATGAATACAATTAAATATTTTAACTAATTTAATTCTAAGTTATAAACAATTTATACTCTAGAAAGTTTAGATGAATGGATGGATATTTGTTGGAAGATATCTCCAGAACGGCATAATGATTCTCAATGTAATTTGGCTCATATTTTTTTTTTTTATATCACAAGGTGGCAAACGAGCGAGCGGCCACCTGAAATCGCTGAAATAGCGAAGTGGCCGTTGCATATGTGGAATATAATTTAGTTTTTTTTATAATACTATGTACGCGAACGATGTCGCGGCCAAAAGCCATACCTTAATAAAAGCCTAATCTACTTAAAAAAACTATATTTTATAAATTTATATCAACAATGTGATAAAAATTTATTTAATAACGGTTAAAATTTCACTTACTAAAGTGTTAAGAAATAACGAAAGCGTTTTATAACTCCATCCGCATATTTTTCAATTACACAAAACTACAATAATTTAATCCATTAAAACACTACGAGGCACGAATAGAAACCGTTTATATAGCACGTACTTGCCTACGGTATTCATTTACACGACCTTATCTTCCCGCCCAGATGTTCCTAAAGTACTTACACAATTATTAATACATTTAACAAGTCTTTATTACAATAGAATAAAGTCTAAATTAGCTTAACAAGTTGATAGTATGAATTATCAATGATAACCATTATAATTTGATCTAAGTTTATAATAGGGATTACCCTGCGCGGTCGTAAATTGTGTGGTAACAAAGGGGGTGTGGTAGCTCTTGTTGGGTGGTCACTCTAGTAGGTAGAGGCGAAGTGTGAAGAAGCTAAGAGGTGTATCGTCCCCACCGTTGAGAGGCGGGGCCGGGAGGCGACGACACGGTGACCGGCGCGTTACAAGCTCGCCACGCTTCGGTACGAGCTTACGTTCGTTCGCGCTTTCCAACGCCCAGCGGAATACCCGCTACTTTTTAATTTATCGTGTTAGTTGCCAGTGATTTTTGAAGTGTTTTTTTTAATAGAAACTTTTTGGTGTGTAAGAATGAACTTTATATGCCTATGATACTGTTTTTCAAGTTGCAGTATTCTTTGCTGATATTGTAAAGAGGTAAGTTTTTGTCTATTGCTTTGGAAAACATATGTTTGTTTAAGTGAACGTTAAGTAATCATATAAGAATCGGAAAATAATAAGAATAAATTACTTATAAAAGCGAGAAAAACTTTCTTTTTTAACAACGGTTTATCAAAACAAAGCTAATTATCCGAATTAACCCCGTTACAAACATTTTACGTGTAGATTTGTTTCATCTTTCCGCAAATTCCGGCTTTTATATAGTTATATCTTCTAGTAAAATTTATTTAGAACATTTCGGAGTGTAACTTTTGCACTATAGTAAATTATTGTTTTTAAATGCTTATGAGTCTTTGGCTCCTTAATGAACGTAAAAGTAATTATAAGATAATTAAATAGTAGGTTGCTCGTAGTGCTTTCCAATAAGAAATTTTAAATTTTATAAACCTAATAATTTTGAGATAAGCTACTGTTATGTAAACATAATACTTACTTAAAAATAAATTATCCCTCCACATGAAGTTTCTACTTATAAATAAATATTTTTCTAATTAAAATCAAAATTACATGTAATAGGATTTTTTTTAATAATTATTTTTTTTTAATTAATTTAATATTAATTAAGATTGTTCAATGAAACAGGTGAGACCCGTTTTATAACATTCAAGTTAAAAATATCATGTATCGTAAACAAGTCGATATAAAAGAAAGACAAGAAGTTCTTCTAAATGTCTCCAACAAAAATATACAGGAATAAAAGACATCAACGCGGCAAATCTTTATTAACCTGTATCCACCATAATGTTTATCTAAAAGTTTTTTTTTGTTTTTAAAAGCTTTTATTGAACCCCGACGGTACTCACTTATTAAGCAGTAAACAGTACATGTTTTGAGAAAAACAAAAATATGTATAGGCAAATCTTCTTGTCCTTTTTAAATATAATAGTAACAAAATGCTTCAATTGTGTACCCACGGCTATACTATTAAGGTATATTCGGTATTAAAAAGACGAATAACGTTTTTAACTCTCATTAATTGAATTAACTGTAATGTTTCTTTTAATGCATATTTTCTTTGTGTTACATAAATAGTTACATAAAGTTACGTATAAAAAGTTTAAAATTTCTTTTAGAATATTTCTTTATATTCTTAACACATCATGGGTGTTTAAAATAACTCATAATTATTATAAAGAAGTATATTTATCTCCAAAAAGGTGTTATATTATTATAATGCGGGTAATATTATTATAATCCACCCCTATCCTATGCCTTTAAAAGTATTGTTACACCTTCGTACATATTAAACGTGACATTTAATAACATATTATTTTTGTTAATTTTTCATAAAACAATTAGATTATATATAACATCTTTACATAATCTTACTTACGGGTATAAATGCGAAAGTTCACAAGGATGGATGTTTGTTAGAAGGTATATGTACAGATTGACTGAATATATCTGGGTAAAAATTGGTTTATATATAGAAAGTTGTCTAGAAGTAAAGACATTGACATGATAAAAATTTAACGTTTAAAAATTAAAATTACATAATTGTTTTCTCCCGTTACTAATTGAACAGAGACAAAATAATATCATCAAGTTAAAATATTTTAAAAAATATGAAATATCATATTATAAGCAAGACTTAAATTACGAGTAGTTTAGGGACATGGTTTATAAAAACTTAAGGGGACAAACAAACAAAGATTTTTATATAAAATCTATTGCATAGTACTTAATTCCAACAATGTATATCTCATTATAATTATCATAAAGCATCTCTTTACTTATATTAATTTACTTATGTTCAATTATACTTTCACTTAAGTTAAATCTAAGTAAGTAATATTTAATATGTATAATCTTTAAATATTTACCCGCCGTGTAAATATTCATTACAATAATTGTTCATGACATAAATGTAAATAAAAATTTAAAAATTCCGCGATAATTTAATTGCTCATAATTTTATTTTTTATTATAATAACACCTATAATTTTTATAAACATCTTATATATTTAACACAAAACATAATAAGTTTAAATGTAATAAAAAAAATACATGTTATAAATTACATCAAACTTGTTAAATATTTTTGTTTTAATATTGTTGTAAATTACGTACACGAGGCCATCAAAATATGAATATATAATGAACATTTGATGTTAGATACATAGAAATAATGAGCAACGTTTTGTTCACTTAATTTAAATAAGTAATTACATAATTAATATGTAGTTAAAAACTTAACAACTAAACGTTTAACATAATATTTTGCTTTGATAATCTTACTTCTTACTAATATTATAAATGCGAATGTTTGTTAAAATATATTTCCAGTACGGCAGCATGGATCTAGCCGATATTTTGTGTATATGCAGAACATAGTCTGGAAGAACACATAGGATAATTAAGCTAATGGTTTAATATATGATGTTACTTCCAATTCATTGTTACCTGCTAGCAAAATGATATCGATTTTCACACCAAAATCATTCGTAAAAATCGAATGATATCTCGATAGCATAATTTTTATTTTCGTATATATCTTTTATATGTGGGTTTATATGTTTTTCAATTTAATTATATGTAGACTAAATGTTTGAACTGATTTGAGGAGTCAAGTGTCATTCCATTGACTCCAACAGTATAATGCTACTGTCCGTCGGGTTTTTTTTTAAATTTTCAACCAGTTATTTCCCAGTGTAATATATGTAGCTGTAGGTTTTCACTGTTGATACATTTATATTTAAACACAAGCAATCAGCTATCTACTAGTAAAAGCTATGTCCACATCGGTGCAGCCTTTTTCAGAGGTTACAAACGCCAAATTGTCGACTATTGCCAAAGAAATCGCAAATTTATCTTGTTCGTGATATATTTCTTTTTATCGATACTACATACAGACACTCTTATTTTATTTATATATATAGATAGAAAATAAAATGAATATTGTAACAGTAATTATAAGTCTGTAGTAATTTCTTGCATACAGTTTAGTTACCTAACAAACACTTTAACTATTTTTAAATTAAGTTTTTAAATTGAATTCTTGTAATATTCGGCAATTATATATAAAATCGATTTATAATTGTTTTGATGTAACAGATTATATGTGCAATCTAATACAGAATCGGCATAGATCAAACGATGATGTGAAATTATTTATGTATTTTTGTAACGATTGGCTTTAAAAAGAATGATGAAAGAAGGAAAAGTTCTGTTTTATTTGTGTAATAAGATTTTTTACTGCATTAAAATGTAGTTATTTGTTAGGGCTACGACCTTCTTGTTTAAAATTGGCAATAAAATTTAATTAAAAAAACAATTATCATTATAGCTTTAAAACTTCTTACGAAAACATTTCAATGATTTCGCCCTTATTTATTAACTAGCTGTCACCCGCGACTCCGTCCGCGTAATTTAAATGAACTTAATTAGTAACATATGTGTTCTTCTAGATTATGTTCTACATCTATGATACATCTCTGTGACATCTATGCAGCCGTACTGGAGGTACCTTCTAGCACACATCCAAACATTCGCATTTATAATATTATTAAGATAACCTTATTTTCGTACACTCAAATATTACGTAATTTGACATACAAAGACACTTACCATGCAAATTACTGAACGCGTAAGATTTTAAGAAAAAAACAACAAAATAAGTCGATCAAATTACTCTCCGAGAAACATTGATTTCGCTTTTGGGGAAATAATTAAACAGTGTAAGGTGAGATAATGGCGGGCATTGGTGTGAAGTCGATGTATACATTACAGCAATCGCGTGCTGCCGACTATAATATGGCTACACTTTTACACCCAATTATCTCACCTTCACACTGCACCAATATGTAATTCGGATCAGTAATTGGTCCGTTATCACCACCATAAGTACCCACCATCCCCTTCCCACTTATTAAATAACTTAAAGTGTGAAAGAGATGTAAAATACCGAAAATTGTCGTGAAACATGACAAACATAATTTTGCTGTGTAATTTTAAAATTGCTTTATTGTTTTAAGTCTTATGCGAATGGGTTAAGAGTTGTTATAGGTTTTGACGTGTGTATTTTTATGTTTGTGATGCTTGAGGCATCAGCTGGTCTTCGGTACCATGTCAAGTCGCTAATTTGACTGAAGAGGTGCTAAAAGTGGCTACTTACTCTGATGAGCTGTGGGGTGACGGAAAATACTGAGAATTAATGACATGGTAAAAAGTGCTGGCAGCTGATGTTACAAAAAAGTAACGCAAAATGTTACGTAATAAATGTTATTATATTTTCCGGTATTTTATAAGACATGTTTAATTTTGCATTTGTTACGTTCCTTTCGATCAACGCCCTCTATGAATTTAAGAAAAAACATACAAGTAAAGAATGACTCCATAGATCGTTTATGATGTAATTGTCGCTGAAGAATCCATCCGCGCGGAATTAAAAAAAAACTTTATAAGCAACCTATGTGTTCTTACAGACTGCCTTTACATGCCAAATTTCATCAATATCCGTTTAGCCGTTCTGGAGATACCTTCAAACAAACATCCATCCATCTAAACATTTGCATTTATAATATTAGTAAGATTAGTTAACATTAATGATACCAGTCGTATATTTCTTTACGATGTGTTTTCACTGCAGTTACAACATGTATAACAACAATATTTCCTTCCCTTTCATTCTCTTTGGAAAAAAGATATATTCACCGTTACACATAGTTCAAGTTGTAATCGAATCAAAATTAAATAATGGCTTTTTAAAACAAAAAAAACCAGACTCCGTTAATTGCATGAATATTGCATAATAAAACAATGGAATCAAGTTAATTTAATTAAAAAGCTAAAATTCAGAATAATTTATTTAAATTTATCAATAAACAAGCTTGTTTGTTTTCCTATAACCCATTACATTTGCTTCAAACATTGTATCGACTACAAAGTACGCGTTAGGGGTGTGTAAGTCAACTCTGATCCTATAAAATTTAAATCCCATTGACTTGAGCTGTAGCTCAACGATTTTGTCAGCTCACTAATCAACTCTATGTATAATAACTATGTGACTTTGATACTATTTGTTAGAGAGAGACAGAACATAAAGATCCGACGATTCGCGACTTGTTGAAACAAACCGCGCGCACATATACTGCGCGGTGAGTCGCAGCTCACGACTCGCAACTCACAGGTACAGTCAGCGTCATATAGATCGTCACAGACAAGATATGCAAATATATAGGTACATCAAAAGTAATCAATTATATCGGTACAACAAAAGTCCTCAAAATAATAGATACATTCACCCTGCTCAAAAACATCGGTACATACACAGCGTCAAATATATGAGTACATGCAAGATGCTCATAAATATCGTAGCATCCACAGCGTCATAAGTAACGAAGCAGTCAAGGTGCTCAAAAATATCGGTACATTTGACAAAATTGAACTCTATCTCTATATACTTGTGATACAATTTGGAATAAACTACTTCTGTTACATTCATTTGAAACTTTGCATCAAACCATTTTTCAAAATTTACTAAAAGTGTTCGACGCGGATGACAGATATTACGTAGATAAAACCAACATCAAATTTAAGTTTGTCATCATATATGCTAGTTTGGTCTCGTGGCCTTACCGTTCGCCGCCGTTGGTACGTAAGTTCGGCGGTTCAAATCCCAAGCAACTATTTTTTTTTGATATTTAAACTTTTTAATTTTAATATCGAAGCACATGTAATTAAACTCTATCGCCGTAGTTATTAGGTACTTTTTGATATTGCCTTGGACTAATGAGTTTGAACGCTAAAGTACTTTTCTATTTCAAACAAAAATGAAGGAGATAAAGTGATGCTATTGACATGTAATTTGTTTATTACTCATGTTTGTTAAACTTGTACCGGTAAAAATAACACTTTTACTTTTACCTTTTACTGATACTGATTATATTTAAGAAACAAAGAAAAAAAATCTGAATGTCAATATCCAAACTACATCAAATTGTTGGTCGATTGCAATAAACATTCCAGTGTGCGTGGGCGCGCACACATATGTAGATAACACTTGTACGTATAGTTTCCGCGCGTACCATTCTTAAAACCCGCAAAGACAATCCACGCTCCGCCCACTCACTTCAACCACGATGGTCTGACTTAATTGTTGTTAACTTTATTTAAATTTCTTTCTACCCGACAGCGAAAATTATAAAAAAAATTGTCGAGCAAAATTTTACATTACCAAATTTTTACTGGTTATGAAAAAATAACCACGTGATTGATAAAATGAAAAAAAAGTAGCCTGAGATTCGAACCGGTAAACTTACATATTACGGCAAACATACTAGAATACTGCGCCAAACTAGTATATATTGTGACAAGGCAAAATTTGATATTA
The DNA here is from genome assembly GCF_000836235.2 of Papilio xuthus. Lineage (NCBI taxonomy): Eukaryota > Metazoa > Arthropoda > Insecta > Lepidoptera > Papilionidae > Papilio > Papilio xuthus. The sequence goes on along the minus strand of NW_013531079.1, from coordinate 1,599,452 downwards.
GTTATTACGTATCTGTCATATTCGGCGTGACAAAATTTTATAATATATTTAAGCGTTATGACAGGAGAAGAAAAATATTGGGTTGCCCAGTAAGTTCGTGCCGCTTTATAAGGAAAATTGAAACCCTGTCCTCTTAAATTTTTGGAAATGGTTTTAAATTATATTGGTACGACTCTATACCTAAAACGTCTTTTATTATTGGATAAAATTTTAAAAATTAGTTTTTATCTCAACCATTGAAATGAAATTATTCACAATATAGAAATTTTTGTGACGTTTGATAATGGTGGAAATCCGAAAATGAATCCACTTCAGCTACAGTCTATTGTAAGCTTTATATCGAAAATCAGAACGAACTTTCCGGACAACCTATAATGTTAATACGAAGTGTCAAATGAATGTAACAGAAGTAGTTTATTCCAAATTGTATCACAAGTATATAGAGATAGAGTTCAATTTTGTCAAATGTACCGATATTTTTGAGCACCTTGACTGCTTCGTTACTTATGACGCTGTGGATGCTACGATATTTATGAGCATCTTGCATGTACTCATATATTTGACGCTGTGTATGTACCGATGTTTTTGAGCAGGGTGAATGTATCTATTATTTTGAGGACTTTTGTTGTACCGATATAATTGATTACTTTTGATGTACCGATATATTTGCATATCTTGTCTGTGACGATCTATATGACGCTGACTGTACAAATTGAGTTGGGAGTCGGTTCACTGATCTGCTTCACACAAGAAACCAGGAGGAACATAAGAACGTGAGAAATATGTGACTCGTGAGCTGATCTGCAGGTCATCATTGAGTTACCCATGACTAGTAGGCACGTGTTAAGATGCGTTGTATTAGCATTAAATGCATTAAATGTCGTTTTAAAACTTTATATCGCGTTACGTGATGAGAATAATAAAATTGGTCATCATTATTCATGAACTTGTTACTGAATTCATCTCACGGAATGAGCATGAAAGTTCTCTTAAAAAACTGCCCGCCGAAAAAGCGAAGTAATCGCTAATCGTTCGCCCATAAGCTTGCCGCTTGAATCTTTCGGGATACTCCTCAACAACGACGGCGCCATCTTCCGGCCAAGTTTTTTAAACATAAGCGCATACTATATCATAAGACCTTAAGTTTCGATGTGCCAATAATTGTAACGATGAAATATATTTAAAAATAGAAGTAGTTGTTAAGATTGGATAAGATTTGTGAAAGACAGTTTTACCACTACAGTGTAGCCAACTTTCAGATGTTTAAAATATTTTCATTTGATAATATCGTCTTGTTCATGTATAGATGTATGCATGGATAGATGTTTGTTAGATGCAGAACGGCTCAATGGATCTCGGTGTAATTTGGCATAGAAATAGAACATAATATGGAAGAACACGTAGTGTACAAATACGGTTATTGTATTCCTCCCGGACAGATTCGTTGGCTATAGCTAGTTTTTAATAATGCGTAATGTAATTTTAGACCATATTATAATAAAATCTTTTATATTTTGACCAAAGAATTCCAGACAATTTAAACGTCATTTTAGGCACGACATGTGCAAGAGATGCATAAAATGAGAGACGTCAATTACCAATTTGAAGTAATCGCTTAAGTCAAAAAATAAAGCTTCCCTCATTGTTACCAATACTAATGCACTTACAGCATCGTTCGAGACAAATCTTTATCGATTAAGCAATATTAATCCTTATTTCATTGTGATAGAGTTTGAAATTGTACTGCAGTGATGGTAACCCGGAGGCGTTCATGAATTGATATGGTATGGGAACGATTCTCGTTGGGGAAATTGGTAATGAGGCGCTTCGGAGGGACAGAAGTCACGTGATCATCGAAGCCTGCCATACAATTACATGGTCGTAAATTAGGGACGCGTCTTCGAACAGTGTTTGGCATTTAGATTTAATACGATGTTCTGTGATTGTATTTTCATTTGGAAATGTTTAAAATAGTTACGCTTTCACAATATCCGGTTTAAATTTATTGAAGCGAAGTTTTTAAAAGTGTTTCATTAAACCAGGGGTTTTTGGAGTCGGAAAAGGGTGTTCATATTGTTAGTTTTAGACATTATTAATTAGAATCCTTTGGCGCGAATGACGTGCTTTCGTTACAAAATCCAGTGTTAGAAAAGGGTAGTGTTGAGTCAATACACTGACTCATTTTCGGATTTTCTTCATAATACTAATTAAATAAATAGATTAACTAAATTATTGCGCTATTTTTATAAGAAAGGGGCAAATAAGCGGTAAGAACACCAAAGTGATCATTGACGCAAATGGACATCCGAAAAACCAGAACTGTCTGTACAAGCATTTCCAGCCTTTGTTATAAAAACTTAACATTTATTTATCTCGAAAGAAGTATTAAATAATAACCATTTTCCAACAAATACAACTTGTATGAAGTCAAAGAAAAATAAAACTAATTTCGCCACAAGTCCCACTTAACCCCAAGACTGTGCTTTAGTGTTTGCTTTAGAAAAACTCGTTAAAACATAAACATGTAAATTTTGTTGGTCTCATTAAAATATTTCGAGCTTACACGCTTTATCTGCAAGTTTCATGCGACACGGAAATGCAAATTCTACACTGTAATGCCATTTTTCCTGACGTCCGATTTACTAATGAGTTACTTTTAGCGGGAATGCTTTAACCGTGCTTAAAAACGAAATTAATAATAAATTTATCTGACTAGCTGCCGCCCGCGACTCCGTCCACGCGTTATTTAAAATAAAACATAATTAGTAGCCTATTTGTTCTTCTAGACTATGTTCTATTTGTATGCCAAATTTCAACGCGATCCGTTCAGCCGTTCTGGAGGTATGTACTCGTACCTTGAAACAAACATCCATCTATCCATTGAATTAATATTTGGTTTTAATCTTGAATAATTTATCGGATAAACGTGCTATGGTTTATTGATTCTGTGGTAAAATAAACCTTGCACGAACGTTACTCAACTCATAAAATACAAGAACGAATCATAAATTATTTAATCTGTGGCAAGAAAAAGTAACCGACGATGTCCAAAACTTACTGTTTTCAAATATATATCGACTTGAAAGAGGTTTACTGGCATTGAAGTACTATTATGAATTTTCCCAAAGGCTTATGTTCAATTGCGAATGTCTTTTAGGTTATGACATTAAGGTACTTTGACCAATACAATTGTGAGTTAAATTAACACTTCAATGGAACTTTAGAAACTCAGACTAAGGATTGAATTGGTAATATTTTGTGGATTTCCAACCTTATACGTATATAAGTTAATAAGTCACAAAATATGTAGGACTGTTAAGGGTGGTCTCTCGCTGTGTGGGCATATAAATGCAAATGCGAGCCCGTCCGTGTCGCTATCTCTATCTACCGCGAGCGAACACTCGCCGCGCCGGCCCTCTATCACACCGTCGCGTAACCAGATTACACACCGCCTGTGGCGTTGTCGTGTAATTTCGATGCAATTAACTTATCTGATTTGAGTTTAATCGATTAAGTTTATTTTTATTGTTTTATTATTTGGATAATTCAATATCCTTATTTAAATTAGTATCGGCAGAAAATAAAGTGTTTAAAATACATTTTTAAATTCTATATAGTGCTAAATAAATACTCGACAGAATCAAAATGTGAGTAATTTTTAATATAAATTTTGTAGTTATTTATAACTATTAAAGATTTCATAAATTATTATCATATCGAAGAGAGTATAGTAACTTCATTCAATATTTACGCGTAACATTGATTACGCTTCGGTGTGACATGCGACCGAGCTTCTCGCCGCGAACCAGTACGTGGATAATGAAGATATATTTATCCGTTAATGTGTTCGAATGGCGCTCTTGTTACAGCCGCGACGCAGCCCACATCTTATTAATTAATCCTGAGATACGCGCTAAGATAGCACTGTTAACACACCTCATTGCCATATAAAATACTATGAATATCATACGGTTTTACTTGAACAATTTTAACATAATAGAAAATAACACAATATCTCTGTGTACCGTTAGAGACACAAAATACGAATTTAAGACTGCATTTCTACAACGGATTAGAAAAAACTTTGTTTATTTGGAAACGTACAATGAGCTTTTTTATGTTATTCAAGGCTTTTATATTACATTATTATGTTATAGTTTCTTTTAAATATTTATTTAAAATTAGAAGAGAATAATTTGTTGATTAAGATGATAAGTTATCTGCGTTAGGTGTCGGTCTAATGGGCGGTTCCGTTCTCTCTCCAACCCTAAAGATCCGCCTTCTTAATGAAAATATTTATTATATTTTTATCAGTAACTTGTTTACTAAATTTGCATAAATAAAATAAATTAGCTGTAAGAATACATATAAAAATCGAGGTAACGAAGACTACAAAGTTTGTTTATAATTAGTAACCAGTATGATGACCAACGAGATCTTACATGTTACATATTTTCATCTCTTTTCATTCTTTATGGAAAAACAGAGATAAAAGATATCTTTTATAAATATAATAAAACAGTTTAATCTCACCATTATCTAATCCCATCGGATCGTAAAAGATTCACAAATGTTATTTTTAAACTTCAAAAAGGAGGATTTTATCAATTCATTTTTAAATTTATTTTTTTACTGAATTTCGATCCTGGTATACTGTTTTTTTATGGGTCTAACACGGGCACCATGGTCAGTGTTACCGCCTACGCTATTGATCAAAGGAGGTCGTAATGCGACACGCAATTAATATGTTTTTCCGCGATATCGAAACTTAAACTTACGTATAATGAAACTGGTTATTTTGACCAAATGTTGATAGCCATGATATTAAAAAAATAAATGCTTAAATATTTATCCTAGTTTATACGTATTTGTAACTAAATAACTAACATATTGTAATTATTTTATATCTAAATCAGTTTATAATCTCTGAAATCCATTTTATTTATCCACTAAAGTTTAATAACATTTGATACTTTGTCGTTAATAACACTTTTTTTAATCTATTATAAACAAAATTGACAAACCAAACACAATATCGATCTGACAGCCAGCACTGAAAAAACTCTTTTTTGTAGTAAAAAGACAAAAAAATCTCGTTTTTGACTCAATTTGATTACTTTTCTCTTACATAAAAATCAACACGAAAGAATAAAATGAAGATATTAAGACTGTTAGTATCCTTAAGTTATAAAGTTGGAACACCAAAAGGTAAAAATTAAACCGAACACCTTAAAGCGTCTAGTATAAAATTCAGCAGAAAATAAAGTTAGGCAAGCAATCGCGATAACTCGCTCGCCCACGGAGCTAGCGCGAAAAGACAAGTGGCTTAATTGAGAGTTGACCTGTGGGGGGTCCCTAAGGCGTCGCTTATGCTAATCAATTCAACTACTTTGTTCTTTTGTCAACAATCGCTACAGGAATCGAACTGTGCATTTTTTATACGGGTTCCGCGGCTGGAAAATGCGGTACGTAAGAATTCACTCGTTTCCAGTTATTGGAATTGTTACCAAGTTTTAAGATATTTCTTATGTCATTTACAACATGTCAATACGTGATTTGGAAATGTTATTACAAGCAATTTGAGAAATATTTTCGTGTTTATGGATGGTATATACTTAAAATTAATAAAGAAAAAATATAATTGAATTTTATGCCAAACCATATACCACTTTGGAAATATTTTATTTGGTGATGGTTCATCAGCTATATCCAACGGATAAGCATCTAAAAAATTGAGGTATTTATGCTATACTAGCTGTCTCCCGCGATTCCGTCTGCGCGGAATTAAAAAAACGAATGATGTAGCCTACGTGTTCTTCCAGACTATGTTCAACATCTTTGCCAATTTTCAGACGTTGAGCCGTTTCAATTATAATATTAGTGAGAATTTTCGTTTAGTCATACTAATATTGGAACTTTGTTATTTTAAATTTAATATTATTGTCTTATAACATCAAACTGAACCCTAACAGTTAATTGCATACTTTATTTGGTTATCTTTTAAAGGCAAGCGTATAATTTAACTCTGTCGTATTCGGCTTAAGATATCTCAGCTTCTTCAAGCAAATGAATATTTCTCAGAAATAAATTATATTTGCATACGAAATAATTTACACAACAATTAAGCAAACATTTAACTTACGAAGCACATATTCTTATCTTATATTTACACATATTTTATTCATAGAGACTGAGAGGGTTGACAATATCGTCTACTTCTAGTGAAAACACACCGAAACAATTAAATCAATACATTCGAAAAAAACTTCTTCTGTAAATCTAAAAAAAAAACTATTGATACTTTCCATTGGTACTAGGCGAGCATAGATTTACAGAAGGTAAGTTTGTGTTTTTTTGTTCTGCCATCCAGTGGTTAGCAATATTTGAACACGTTTTGGTCGCGTGCGTAGCAAGGCGGGCTTGATAAATTTCACGCATGCCGCCGACTAAATAAAATATTTGCGCTTTTGCACGATACTATAATCTCCTTTAAGTGATTCTATAAATCACTATATAACACTAACATTATTAACAAAAGTCGGACATATTTTTGACATGAAACTTTGGTAAGTCGTTTTGTACGGTTACCGGTTTGTAAGGTTACCTTTGGGCTCCAACACAAGAGATCGTCAATGTCTGCTGTCATCGCTTGTAGCTCTTGCAAGCATTTATGTTATCACATTTCGCATCCTTTCTAAAATATTTCTAAACACAAAGTAAAATTATCACATTGAAATAAATAACACTTGACCACAAAATATTTGTCACAACAAAATTTTAATTAACATTAAAAAACCAAAGCAACGGAATTGTAGTTTTAACCCTAACACGTTAAATAAAAGTATATCGTTCAAATTATACGGTGTCACGACCCTGACATGGCACCGTAGACCTTGAATGGTTAGTTAACGTTACAACTGAGATTATAGAGAAACGGACTAGGCAAAATGCCACCATTGTACGGAATAAACGCTACATGTGCACATTTTGCTCACTCTTACGTAATATTAAAACGTCTTTATAAATGCATAATGACTATTATAAAACACACACAAAATGAGCACACAAGCAGGCAACTTTGAAACTTACTCGTACTTATTTGACAGAGGGAAATGCGTGCGCTTGACAGGTCCTGACTCTTTAAAGTCAAAGCGTTACACTAATAATATTCGTTAATTTGAACGCACCAAAACGCCTCTACACAGCTCCCATAAAATGTTTTAAAATGATATACGCACAAATTATTACAATCACGCGAAACTCATTTCAAACCACTTTCAAACGCGAAAATTCAAAAACTTACCCTCGCTTAGATTTTATCAACGACATCCTTGACTTTATTTAGTACGTGTTTGAATTTGGAATCGTATTTTTTTAAGTGATAATTTATATTACTTTATTTAAAAGGGTTAGTGGCCAGAATTATTTCTTTAGTTTGTTTTATAGATAAAGATATTTTTTTTTATGTCAATCATCATAATTGTCAGTAGCTCCGAAGTCGATAGCAACCATATACCGTTTCACATAAGAGTGTGTCAAGACTTGTTATCTAGTGGTAACAAATTGCATTGTAGTTTGATTCTTGTTACCGTACTTAGTAAAATCAGTAATCTTAATGTTTATAACAAAGAAAACATGACCTCATTATAAATAAATACTATAGTTAGAGGGTTAAATGTACCTCCTTTATTTCACAGTCCAATTGCCACATAAAAGCTTACCGTATCGAAAATATTGCGGTAACTTATTAGCATAATATTAGATGACAAAACGTGGTGTTACACTGGGGCGTGGGTCTTTTGACACGCCAACTAATGCCTGGCCATAACAAAAGAATTAACTTTTAGAAAAAGAAAAAAAATAGTATGTTAATGTAGGTTTTTTGTTCACCATAGTTGTATAATTTGTTTTGTTTGAATGTTATTTGTACTTTGTATTGCAAATACACGCAAAAATGCTTGGAAATTTAATTAGGAATTAAAAAATGATTTCTTTTTTTTTTTAAATGCAAAATTTAAACTCATTTATAAATTTACTGTTATAATTTTTTTTTAAATATTAATCATTCTTGTAAACGTTTATAAATAGTTTACAAAAACAATGAAATAAATAACAAAATGGGCAACTTTTGAAATTTATTATGCGTCAATGGGAGCAAAAACAAACCAGAATTGATAGCGTTTAAAAATCACAATGTAATCTAGATTGTATTACTAATGCTCGAATCAGTAACCGTGAGTTTCTCAGATCAAAATCTCTGTATAAAACATATCATCATCACTGTCAGTATGTTTGACAAAACAGCGATAACAATATATTTCAATTGGGGATTTTAGTCTCAGAAACTCACAGTAAGTTTTGTGTCCCGCGCTTTTTAACTTAACATTCGCGTGTTACGCCCGCGCTTTGATTTATTCATAATTTTTTTCGGTTTTCACGGTGATCGAGGACTCTGATTAGCTCGCTTACCGCCGCGCACGCACCGGCTCACTTAATTCCTGACTTACTACCGCATCACTACCGATAAGTATTTTTAATTTGAATAAATTATTATTTAAGGATTTTATCGGTGCGTTATTGCCGGTTTAATAATAACCGTGTGCCCCCGTAATGTTACAGTTAAAGTTAGTGATGGGAAATGAAGTAATTGAAACAATTTTTGGGTTAAGTTTACTGTGAGAAATGTAAACTGAGGGATTGCTTAACACTTTAGGCGACATGTGTATATTTTTGTCTCACAGTGTCTAGAACACTTGTAATCAAAAGTATACACATTTTTTTATGTAAACACATCCCAACAATAACAAAAAAACATACGGTCACTTAGGGTTTGACACTGAGGGTGTTAATAATTAAAGGAGACAATACACGAGACCCACGCATATAGTATTAGTACAAAAGAAATCCTATGACTGTCAAAAAATAAAATAGTTAAACGTAATTCATTTTGTTCCTAGGTTTTTGTTTGTGATTCATCTACGAACAGTACCTAGTATAACAGATCAGCAATCAAATGATGTTTTATGTTTCACTGATAAAGATATTTCTAAAAACTTTAATTAAAACAATAGTAAAGTTAGTAGCATAATGCAGTAAGTATTTAATGAGGGAAAGTATGGATGAGGAAGCGAGTGAATGAACGAACTAAAGATTCACAAGTCATTCTTCTCTATTTCTAACATGCTAATAGTTTTTCTTAATTTATCTGCCAAATGTGCTACGTTATGTCCTTATTAGATATTATTTTCTTTGCTTATTAATACTTACAATAATTAACATCACTATGAAGGTTTAACATTACGCACGTTAGGTGCCGTGGCGGTCGCGGCGTTGGCGGGAAACTAACAAAATGACCGATAAAGATGTCACGCGTTTTAATAATTTCGGTCTCGGGGTAAGATCGCGCCACCAGATTGGCATATTTTATGAGAGAAAAAGAAACTTTTTTCAAAGTTAATAAATAAGGTCATTTAAGTTTGCTCTTCAAGGATTGTTTAAATATAAGTATTAATTATCATTTCCTCTTTTTTCAGATTCATAACAGCGATGCCGCACACGGGTAAGAAACATTCTTGTAATCATTGTAAAAATATTATAACATTTCTGTCCAAGTTAATCATACCAAGAGATACAACTTAACAATTGCACCTTGGTGTCGAATTATTTTATCATATTTAATTAATTCCACTTTATGTACCATAGTAGTCAAAAAAATATAATTGTACATTTGCGCAGTCCACAGCCTAAAGTAATATTAAATTTAAATACCAAAATAACTCGTTATTCGATTATCTTTACAATTAATTGTAAATCATTAAAAACTATTGCACAGCAATGAAAATTTACATTTGCCAGCCGAAACTAAATGCTACAATTCCACTGTTAAAAAAAACTACAAGCTCAAATCTTAATTAAACAAAACATCTCACATATAAAGCTCACGCCGACAAACTTCGAATTGATAATGTTTTTAAAAAGAATCCTCACGTTTGAATCATAAGCGTTTCAAAGAACCCTGACCACTGCCCCCGGACCATTAACGGTAATTAAGGCAATCGGCAGTTGAATCTCGTATTAAGATAATATCGGATCCGTATCGAAAAGCAGCCCACCCGGGCATAAGCGACCACTTTTCTAATTCATTATACATGCTTTAACTTACATTAGACTAACCGATCGAGAATCATTTCAAATCTCGGTTTCCTTTAAAATAATTTTTGACTATCCCGTTGGATTATCCATACTAATTTTACCTTATAAATACAACTGTATGTAAAGCTTTCGCAATTTTATGATTTTACAAACATACTGTCATTCTAATAATATAATTGCTAAACATGGGTTTCTGAGGCCAATATTCCCTATTAAAACATACTGTTATTTCTGTTTTGTCAAAGATAAGGGTCACGAAATGTTTTATACAGAGGTTTTGGTTTCAGAAACCAATGGTAAAGATGCACAAAATCTACTACACCATAAATTTGATGGAAGATCCCATTTTGCTTCCCGTAGATCCTTAAACCATATGAAACAATTTGAATGAAATTTGGTAATACATTAAGATCAAGCTTGGAAAAGAATATTTTAATTTATTGCAAAAAAAACCTGATAAGGCTTAAAGGCTTGACACAATATATTATAACATTACTTACTCCGGTGGCGCATCGACCCAAAGTGGGTCTTTGCTTCGACACCAGAGTTCACCAAAGTCGCCAGTCTTGAGCCTTCTCTTGTCAGTCCAGCGCTAACATAACAATATAACATTGAAATAATTAAAGAAATATTTCTACCAAGTCTTAACGAAACATTAAAAATATGTTCTCCGTATAACTGTCTTAAGTAAAGTCGCGTGAACCAGCTAGTAAAATTTCAACTATGTAGTATTGCTATTAAACATGATATTTATCGTAATATCTCATACTTTATACATAAACGCGATCTTATCACATTTATAAACATATTCAATCTCATAGACACGGGATAATATGTTAGAAGATATTTCTTTAGAGGGATCACACACGTCGTTTCCGGATTTTTTAAGACGCCTCTTGAATTTTCTTGTATCTTACTGGCTACCTAATAATCTTAATGAGCATGCTGAGGTTTGGATGCGGCGTGGTAAAGGTTTATCGATCGATAGGGTAAATAACGATACAATGCATTCCAACACTACTTTTATTTAGAAACTTTTATTCAGATTGATGTTAGAGTGAAGATAAACGAGATGGTAGCGAATGGTACATAGAAATCGAATTATCTTTTATTGAATAATGTTTACTTTATGTGAACTTTGTGTGCTAACCTAACCTAAACGTTGCAAAAAAATAGACTGGTGGGTATATAATGCGGGAAAATCCGTATTCAAATGCACAGCTGAATTATTCTGAACGTGCTATATTAATGGATTGGAAAACGTAATGAGCATTCTAAAAATAAAGAGTTTTCCGCATGTGAATCTCAATTTATAAATAACTCGCTGTCTCCCGCGACTCCGTACGTGTGGCATTTAAAAACCTAATTAGTAACTTATATGTTCCTTCAGATTTGGTTCTTCATCTGTGCAAAATTTCATCGAGATCTGTTAAGGCTTTCTAACAAACATCCATATAAATATTTGCATTTATAATATTAGTAAGATTCGTGAGATTGCATATTACAGATACTGCATAGAATGTCAAAATGATATTAATGGTTGTATATATATAAATTCATGAGTCGACTGGCGACATATACGTTATCAATGGTATGGATCTAACGCATCGCAATGAACGCGCTCGTCCGGTTTCTGTGAGTTTTTATCTACGTCATGACGCCGCCGCCGACGGCCGAGCTTTTGACGCCAAATTAACTTATCGGATTTTCTGGGCGGCCGCAATTCAAAAATACATATTAGAATAATATGGATACGCTTAATATTAGCCACAAGTCTTAAAGTGGTCTCTATTTGCGTACATTTATTATAGTATTAGAAAATTGTCTTTGGTACTAAACTAGAGGACCAGATGAAACTAATTATTAACAAACAAGCTATATTTCATTTAAAAAAACTAGTAACAGTGTTGTATTAAAAATATTAGAACGAATTTCAAACAAAACGTGCTTGTAAAATTAGATACGAGTTATCAATTTTGTTACAAGAAAAATCTCTACAAAATTTAGCAAAATAGGGTCGGTGCACTATGCTTTCATTCGTCATTTTCGTTATCACTTTATTTTAATAGTGTCACTTTCACCGTTTAGTCTTATCCATGTTAATATTACCAGTTATCAGTCGTTCTATATCAAACGGATCTAAAACATCACATTCGATTTTCTACTTCGATGTTTACAACTGTGTTACAATTTAAAGTCATAAACTTTTATATTTTATTGTTAATTAATTGAATTGGAAAAGAACCCGGTCTTCAAGAGATGTACCAACCGAAAGTAATTCCATAACATCTCACGCGTATCTGTAATAATCGATTTTATTAATAAATATCGATGTACGAAATATCGAATCGCGATGTTTGCGATTGTGAAACAGTTGTCCGTGTTAACATATTTATTGAATTAATTACAAAATTCAACCTAAAATCTTCGCGTTTACATAAAATTCAATATCTTAAACTTTACCAACTCAACAGTTATTATTTCAAAATATCTCCAAATTTCGTTTTTTTTTTTCAGGAAGATTGATAAGGATGATAATATGTTTTGTTGGGAGTGTTTTGTCAGTGGAAATTTACGATAAGACATAAAAATCAGACAAATTTAAAGGTAAAGACTATACTAAAGCCCTGAACAATATGTACGACACATAAATAAAGATTAATTAAATGTGGCTTACTGTAACTTTCATCGCGGCGTTCGCAATAACTTCACCTAATTAAACTTTTATAAAGACAGCTCAGATTTTAATTAAGACTAAGCAATAAAAACCGAATACGGTAACGAAACTTACGTAAAACCTTTTTCATGCCTCACAAAACTGTTCAGACGACAGGGTCGGACTTGTTTTGTAACGGCTTAAACTATAAAACATACTAACGCGTATTTTATAATGAAAATTATTTTTGTAGCTTTTGTGTATTTTGCAGTAAAAATGTATATCGCATTTTAGTTATAAATATAAGTAAGAGTATTATTACATTTCATTTTATGGCTATTTATGCACAAATTCAGAAAAAGAAAATCATTTCATATTCGCTACCTATCAATAAATTAAACTAGAGGGAATGTCTAAACAAAATTTGATTTACGATAAAGTGTAGAAATATACCACTAGCTTCTAGTATGTCCCTGTACTGTTTTGGTATTGATGCGTTCTTAAAAGCAAAGCAAAGCTTTGTAACACGTAACATAAAAACATTTAGTACGTTGTAAAAATTAAATCGAGACCGATTATATTTTATCAAAGTTTATCTGATTACGAAAATCCAAGTGAAAATATTTATTTTTTTAACTGTGAGTTTTAATTCCAGTTATATTTGTATTAACACATGTTGTTGTTTATTTAAAAATAACGTAAGGCTTATATGTGTCAATACAAAATTCACTGCAGTGGAAACGTACCTTAAAACCACATAATGTATAGTAAAATTTTCCAAAACGCTCGACATTCGTCTCGGTATGTATCTCGAAAAAAAAATCATATTTCTCGAACATGATTTTTGCGTTGCGTAGAACGAAAATTTATTTTTCTAATTTTTGATCGGGGTAAACTGATATCGCTGGATCGATTTTGACGAAGTAAGGTTTTTAATTTTTTTTAAATATATTGGTTATTATCTACTAGGTACGAGAGATAAAGATGCCAAGTCGAAATATCTATACTGAAAATATCATCTCATGTCATCATTCTATTTGGAAAAAAACAATATTTTTTGTATTAGTTAACACTAGTGGAAACTCACCTTTACACCGAAAATAGTCTATTGGAATAATTCATTTTAGTGACATGCTTGACATCATTTGGTCTATTAATGTCATCACGGTCAGATCCGGTGATCAATATTGTATATTAAAAATACTATAATTTGTATTTTTAAGTCACGGAACAAAATTTTTTAGAGATATTAACGTGTGTGGTATTCCTAAGTTATAAACTTAAGACTTTATAACTTAAGTTGACAACTTAAACTAGTTGCGTTTATATTAAACAAGATAATAATCTAAACTTCGTGATATATTTTTTTAAGTTAAATTATAAAAAGTTGTTTAACATCCTTAAAATCGTAATTGAAAATAAAAAATAACCAATTAATCGTTAGTTTCAAATAATGTTTCAAGAAAGTTTAAATTTGACGACTAAAAATATTTATTAATTTCCATTGGAAAGGTTTAAAATAAATATGAAAATGTTTTTTTTAAACGCCAAAAAAGGTAAAAGTCTCCAAAAAAGAGTCTTGACAGACAGACGGACTGACAACAAAGTGATGCTATAAGGGGTCCGTTTTTTCGTATGAGGTACGGAACCCTAAAATTGCGATTATTGTCTTCTAATAATTTTCATGTAAGGACACCACATCTGTTCAATTTTGCGTCTTTCAATTGTCTTGGGGTCTTCGACAATTTGCTTTCGAATTTTAAACGCTCGTGGTTTTAAAAACTTAAGATCATCACTGCTTATACCTTGTTTTACCCATTTTACACCGTATCCTGTTCCTGTAATATGAAAATAGGATTCGATAACGAACTTCATAAATGTATGGAATTCACGCGCGACAATCACTTGACCTAACGAAAGTTATTGACAGTTCTATACATATTTGAATGGAATCGCTTCGAAGCGAATGCACTTTGTCTAACCTCGCAGAAGAGAAACAAGACCTCTTTTCCACTATGCGACCCGAGCATGAATATGTAATAAGTTTCCACTATTACCATTGCTTTTGCTAATGAAAAAAGAGTTTAATTGTTAAGGCTTCTTTAGACCTTCTAACCTCGGACGTCGAAAAATTTATGATGGTGTGGCGCAAAAGCCTGGGAGCAAAATCTCGCATTGCGATTGGCTCCCGCGTTTTCTCGCGACACAGACAGGGCGCGAACAGAATTTGTCAAATATAAAATACTGACGAGACTGAATTAATTGTGATACTGCGTCTTTTTCATTTAATATATTTCGTGCATAGAAAGATTTCGTTTTATTATTGCTGATATCAACGCAGTCAACATAGTGACATTACGTTCATGGGTATCCGTTTACCAAACTAAGAAAGCCATAATGTATTTTCTATGTCATGTCTACATTCATAAATGTATGTAAGTATATTAAATAGGAATAATATTATAAATATGTAAATTATCATAATGTATGTTTTGTTTGCTGTATTTGACATTAGTGACATTTGTCATCAAACTTACTATCATGATTTTCGATAATATCTGGCCTCAGGGTCCCCAATGTGTAATATTTCAAATTATCCACTGCCGATGTATATTCCTCACATCTACACCTGTCCATGCCGACTACTATTTAAACATTAAAACATTAAATTCACATTCATAACATACGTAATCAAAAACAATCTAAATCGACTTGACAAATTTCGAAACGTCAAAATTGCACAATGACGTTTGTGTTAAAATAATAAATAGCAGTGATGTAATCGATTTTTAATATAGATAAGAATCGATAAATTTTCACTCGATGCATACTTTTAAAAACGACAAAATAAATTAATTTATTAATGCAATCATAAGTAATACAAATGTACCAACTAAAGTAGCTTACGATAAATCTTACTAATATTATAAATACGAATGTTTAGATGGATGGATAAATTTGTTTTAAGGTATATCCAGAACGGCAAACGAATTTCGATGTAATTTGGCATACACGTAGAACATAATTTGAAAGAATACATAAGCTACTAATTATGTTTTTTTTTTAATTCCGAGCGGATGAAGTCGCAGGCGACAGGTATTAAATAGATTAACGGATGTATGTTAGAAGGTATCTCCAGAAAGGCTTAAGGAATCTGGATGAAATTTGGCACACATGTAGAACATAGTCTGGAAGAACAAATAGGCTACTTAAGGTTTTTTAATACCGCGCAGATGGAGCTTGTAAGAAATACGGCACGCCTTCCGCAAACATAACCTTTTGAGAAAAACACGCATCGTTTGAATCGCGACAGCTAAGCCGGCAGCCACCACCGCGCCAATTGGCGGTGTTATAAAATCAGTCACAAGTTATAAACCGTGCAATAACTTGTACGATATACGAGCTATATTCTCGACAACAACGAAAAAACACTAAACAACCTTTTACGGCCGGCCGATTGTAAAACTGGAAGCATATTAGCGATACAGCAATCTCCTTGCGCGTGCAAATCGTATTTTTAGAGCGATTCCTCGAAACTTACATCATAAAGTGTAAACATTTCGATGCCTCCATCGCATATTGTTGTAAGATAAAAAATCGATTTTTTTCATAAAAGATTTTAATCTACGTTAAAAGAAAAGAAGTGTTGCATATTAAGACTATTTACCATTTAAAATTTCTGCTTGGAAGAAGATATTCCAATTTTGAATTTAACAATTTGAAAATCGCCTTTGGTAAAAAAGCATAAAAAGTTTATGTCAAAAACATGAGTTATAACCTTATTCGTAGGATCCCTCGATTTGCGCTTTAACGCAAAGTTGTCGTCATTTTAAGCCGACTGTATAGACTTAATAATCAGGAAGAATGAATAAAGATATATTAGGATTTCATTCATTATTAGTGTAAAAAGTAAATACTTTTGATGTACTTTATGTCTAGTATTGTAACGAGTACCGATGCACAAATGTTAATACAAATTTTGTCGAAAATAACAAGACATTATAAAATTAGAATCCTTTGGCGCGAATGACGTGCTTTCGTTACAAAGTCAAGTGTCAGAATGAATAGTAAGGGGACATAAACGTCGACATTTTAGTAAGGCTAGTGTTGCGTCAATACACTGGCTCATTTCCGAATTTTCTTCCTAACATTATAAACATTCGTGCTAGGTCTACAAGACTTTTAATATTTTCATTCATTGCGTATTACTTTTTATACAATGGGTAGGACAGCATCATTTTTGTCTTTACACTTTTAGTGACTTACGCTGATTGGAATCAATATTTAAATCCATATTTCAGTTCAAAATGCATTCTTCAGATATAAAATAATGTTATCAAGCAATCTTTAAACGTGCAACTTGAAGAAAAAAGCAAAAATAATTCCCTAATAAGACTACAGTATGATCGGTTATTCCATACGCGAAGCTCAAGCGTTTAATATTTAAACATCATAGATGGAATTTATTTTATTATCCTCACGTTTTTATAGCTTTAAGGATTAGCACACTTAATATGTAATATTTATGAGACAAGTTATGACCGTGATAGTGGTGAAAATGTTCCAACTTAGCAAGTTGTGTTAAAGTATGCATAAGTTAAAAATATATTGCCCAATAAACAAACAGCGCTTGAACATTTACCTTTGATGTTTTATACAAACATAAATTTAATATATAGATTTTATACAAACACTGGCTATCGCACTTCGGCGCAAAATCAAAAAGAATTGTCTATAATATCGTCAAATTCGGTTCAGTCGTTCCGGCGATTACACGGAACAAACGCGTCTTTGCTGACACACACAAAAATTAGAAAAAATGTTTTTTTTTATTTCGTTATGATCAATGCTAATATAGCCATTATGTGTACGAAATATGAAATATATCGGTTTGCTGAAATCCGACCCTAAGTGGGAAGTGAATTTAATTCTTTGACTATATGTTTTGACAAGCGAACTTGCGATACGAAATTCTCATTCGATTAAATGCGTGTGCAACGAGCATGTTCGTTGTCTAAAATAAGCCATAACAAGAACATATAATTTCAATGTCTCACATCACAACAAATTCCTACATTTCACAAATAGCAAATAGTTTTTGTTCAAGTCATTGTAAGCGAAGTACAAATTAATATCGTCGTCACATAATTAAATAGGTACAGATAAGGATATCGTATTTAAATGGCGACAGAAAACAACATTAATTCCTTGAAATAAAGGTTCAGTTCTTATAAGAAAGGACATTTTAAACTATAAAAATTCAACGGAGATGGATTCTTTTTGGTGTCTTCTTATGGTCTTTTAAATATAAATTTAAATCGAAATTTCACTCTAAAGTAATCGTTACTAAAGTTCAAATTCATTTAACTACTGTTTCGTCACTATAGAGCTCTATCTGGAAGAAGAATCGTAAATTCGAATAGTGATGTGCTTTGACTATCCAAATGCATGTCTTTTTAATTAGAATCTTATTAGTATCATCATCGTATACGTCCCCACCGAGGGGCTCGGAGCCTACCTTAAGTTAAGGGTGATTAGGCCATAGTCCACCACGCTGGCCAAGTGCGGGTTGGTTGACTTCACACATATCTTTGAATTACGTCTCAGATATATGCAGGTTGCATCACTATGTTTTCCTTCACCGTAAGAACGTCGGATAAATGTACATATGTAAATCGAAAATCGAAAAACACATTGGTACATAACGGGATTCGAACCCTGGACCTGCAGATTGCAAGTCAAGTGCTTGACCCCTGAGCCACCGACGCTCCATTATTACCATTGTCTAAATATGAATTAAGCCTATTGAATGATTTACAATCATTCAGTGTTAACAGATCAAGGGATACGGGACAATCATTCGGTCTTCACAGTCACATCACTAGGCGTTAAGCAAAAGCAATTTGCATCGGGATCGGCAGAAGGTTTCAATCGACAATAGCCGTGAAATGGCTCACTACGAAGCAGGGAGCGGTGTCGGTTAAAGAAAAACGTAATAAAACTAAATTGCCCACAGACAAATTAGAACGCTAATTTTATTGCATTAAGGTAATAAATCGATAGGCGTTTGCGGATTATTTTATTGCTATATAATAGTCAGCGGTAACAGTAGCTGTAAAGGTTACATACCAAGCCTTAAAGGTTTTAATTCTGGAATACCATAAGGTTTTATGGTACGCTTTTGAAGTAATTCTTCTAATTTAATTTTACGCATATTATTTTTAATCATTTTTAACCTAAAGTAATTAAAAAATGCTCAACTGGTAGTGTGAGTTTCTTAGACCAAAATTCACGTTTAAAGCATATTGTTATCTCTGTTTTGTCAAAGGTAATGACAGGGATGACGATATGTTCTATAAATAATTTTGGTCTCCGAAACAAACAGTAAGTATACGTTAAACGACTGAACCGTTTTTAATCCTTGTTATAATGTCTAAATTAAAATGGAACTTGCAAAGACGTTATAAAATATTATAATAAACACAAGGAAATATTGTTATTTTATAGAAATACTAGCTGACGGCCGCGATTTCGTCTGATCAGAATTAAAAACAAAATTAATAAATATAATAGATTATGTGTTCTACATCTATGCCAAATTTCAGTGTGATCCGTTGAGCTGTCCTGGAGATACATACCTCCAAACAAACATCCATCCATACATCGAGACATTCGCATTTATAATCTTAGTACGATTGCAAAAGTGTAGTCCTTAAATAGTGTTAGAATTTAAATGTTATTTTAATTTAATTGCTTTTTATAACTTTATTAGCTGTCGCCCACGACTCCGTCCGCGTGTATGTCTAAAAAATAAAATTAGGGATGGACTACCCTTAACATTTAGGGGGATTAAAAATAGATGTTGGTCGATTCTCAGACCTACTCAATATGCTCACAAAATTTCATGAAAAAAAAAACGAAAATTGTGACACGAGAATTTTATATATAAGATTTAAAAAAAAACAAAGTCAGTTAAAGTCTACTGCTTAGATTATAACAATTTGTAAAAAAAAACATAACCGCGGATCATTATCGTATAATTTACAACTATTTTCTTAAATATTCGAAATAAAACAATCCAACAATACGAATAACAAATGAAACTGGCAGTCATAAAACAAAACAATAATAATTTTAGTTCGTTAAATATATTTTTTTCCTTTCAACGAAACATTGAGTTATTTCGCATTAACGTCTTCAATACACCTGTTCCATTTAGTCCTAATATTTATTTGATTGCTAAATCCACAGGGTGAACTTCCCCTTAGGAAATCGCCAATTATAATGAAAAAAAGCCTTCGTCAACATCTGATAAGGGCAGTTGAGTGGTCGCCGTGATGTTTAATACGAAATAATAATGAAGACCGCTTTATTTATGAATGTGATGTGACATGTTAATAGTTAATTACGTAATATAGTACAATAGTTGGATAAATTGTTAGATGTTAACTTTGAGGTCGCTATCAAATAAATACATCGTGTAATTAAAACAAAAGAATGTCTTTGTATTAAGTGAAAAGACGTATCTTGCAATTAATCTTACTTATATTATAAACGCGAATGTTTAGATCAGTGGTTCCCAAACTTACTTTGTCTACTGCCCACTTTAAGAATATATATTTTTTTAGCGCCCCCTTATTTTCACATATTTAAAAACCACTATAATTTCAAATTAAATTAATTAATTATTGTGACCTATATATGTATATTAACGGAGAATTCTAAACAAAACTTTTACTATAACCCGCAACTTGAGACCTGCAGCGCCCACAAGGGGGCGTCATCACCCACTTTGGGAAAGACTGGTTTATATGGATGGATGTTTGTTTGAAGGTATCTCCAGAACGGCATAACAGATCACGATGAAATTTGGCATGAATGTAGAACATAGTCTGGAAGAACACATAGGCATACTTATTAAGTTTTTTTCAATTCCGCGCGGATAGAGTCGCGGTTGATAGTTTATGCTATAAACCTTACGGCCACACCTTTCCTTTGTATACGGTACTTGATAGCCACTACCTAAACATGGTTTTCAATGTGTTAAAATGTATCTTATCTCTTGCATTATTGGAAACAAATGTGAAAAAATCGATATTTCTAATAACTCTACTCCAAAACCCTAATACCGTGACACTTGAATTAACAATTAATATTAAATAGTTCATTGAATATCAAATAGGCACAAACTACCAAGGCCAGTCCACGTTTTAAGGTCGATATCCACCAGATACTATAAAACAATATTTTTAAATAAAGAATTACGTTCCAGGTCAAGCTGGTGTGAATCAACTGGGTGGCGTTTTTGTCAACGGTCGCCCTCTTCCCGATGTGGTACGCAAGAAGATCGTGGAACTAGCGATCCTGGGCGTCAGGCCTTGTGACATCAGCCGACAGCTCCTGGTCTCGCACGGCTGCGTCTCCAAGATACTCACCAGGTTCTATGAAACTGGTTCGATAAGACCTGGCTCTATTGGAGGAAGTAAGACTAAGGTTAGTTGTAAGAAGCTTACTTCTGTTGGGATAAAAGTAACCTACAATTACCGACAATTCGTGTGGCAAATTTAAAGTGTACTGTTGTACTCATAGTCGTTAATTGATCACTAAGGTCGGCAATTTTTCAAGACGTAGAGAAGTAAGAGACTGTTTATAGTTGCCACGCATTAAATTTTAACGTTGAACATTATAATTCACTTGTATGAATCTTTATCACTATAATGCATTTATAAAAAATAAAATAATTTAAAAAATAAATAAAAAAGTAAACCAACATTGCAACCGTACGGTAGATCAGTCGGGCGCTGACTTCAATAAAAGTCAGAGGAAGCGAATCGTACAGGTCACGCGGCAATCACTCGTAATTATAAACTATAAAATGACCTGAGCTTTCGGCTTCTTGTGCTGGCCATTCGATACGCATATAAATACGACCATTGAATATTATCAAGAGGGACCCGTAGACACTACTGACAGAAAATATAACATCTCCATAAATATTTCATTTCCAAGTGTTATTTTAGTATTTGGAAGATGATAAAGTTATAATTAGTTATGTGGATATTGTTTTTTACTTTGAATAACGGCAAAAACAGTTGAACTTTTTATTGTTTCAGTCGATTCAAGGTTCTATGGGATAAATCTTAGTTATAAAATATTATAAATGCGAATGTTTGGATGAATCTCCAGAACGGCTGAACGCTGCTGATGATAGATGATAGATGATAGTCTGGAAAAAAACATAGAGTACTAATTATGTATTTTTTTTAATTCCGCGCGGACGGCGTCGCGGGCGACAAGTAGTTAAAATACAGTTCCTTCAAATAACATTCACAGATTTTCATGTAATATCTTGATAAAGTTTGCAGTTTTTTTTACATTCAAATTTATATTACTATTGCTTATAAGGATCTCTAAAAATGTTAACACATATCAACTTGAAATAGTAAAGTTACACCTACAGATGTAGGGGCGCAGTGAACCCATTGCCGTACCGACCTCACCGAATTCGGTACGCCAATAAAACTTCCATTTTGTTGTTCGACAAACGAACGCCGACGTCAAGAAATTGATTACAACAAAATACATGGAAATCACCGAAAACTTTTATTGGCGCTGTTATGGGAACACTTAATTGACTACTAATCAACGCACCTCGGATTCATCCAGATTGGCCGATTGTGTTGAATGTAAATCGAGATTGCCTTCATGAATAATTACCGTTTGTTTGATGACCTCACATACACGGTACACGGAACTAAATAAAAATTTTGTGCTCGGAAATTTTCCGATATTTTGCCTTCAATAAAACGATATAAAAAGATATACATAATCGAAAACAAAACAATAGCGTGTACGTTGCGAATCTTAAATTTGATTTTAGAATTAAAGAATCTTTTAAAGTTCCATCAAGACTTTCAGTAATTTTAACAAATGTAATTCTGATTTTGACAAGCGTGTAATTAAGACAAAAGACTCTTTCTAATTCTTTGGACTGGAACAAATGATTAATTACATTTAAATATTAAATTTTGCAATTAAAAAAACGCTTACACTTTTATGATTTTTTTTTAAATTTCATCGAGGTAAGCTTGGGCTTTTACTTAAAATAATTTAATTGTTAAAAGAATCAATCGAATATCGAGTGAATAATTAACCCAAAGGTAACAAAAAAAAATTATAGTTCACTTTTCTTATCTTTTTTCAAATTCTTTGTGACCGTAAAATTTATAAGTAATTCTAGTATTGAATTATTCAAACTGTCGTGAGACATTATTATAAACTGAAATAAAAACGGCTAAACACTCACGTATATTCGTCGGGTGGCGGCACCGACTAGTTTCGAGCCCATCGGGGGCCCTTCATCAGGGTGAGTGGGACTGGTATTATTTCGCGGACGCGTCCCGTCGCTCAGTAAGCGAAACTAGTCGGTGCCGCCACCGGACGAATATACGTGGGTGTTTAGCCGTTTTTATTTCAATTCTAGTATTATTAGCGTTAAATTGTAAACTAAATCAAAATTTAAATAAAACAGTGAAACAATACATAGCGAATTTCAAGATAAACTTTTCGTATCCAATTGTTTCGACCTTACGTAATTGAATTATACGTGAAAACTTTACCGGACTGTTTCAAATAACCATTGTGGGAAAACACGCGAACATCGCATATCTTTCATATCCTACAAATATTTACCGTTATTAACACCTGTTACAAATAGCGAAAAAACGCACGCGATTATAGCTTTTAACGTAACGATAAACGATGAACAGCGATTTTTTTTTATAATCTGTGGTACGTCACAGAAGCTTATAACTGTGTCAGTCGATTTGGCTTCCATTTTGTTATAATTGATCTTGAGAATAACGATTTAGGATTAAAGTTAATAGCTAGTATACACGAGATACATACGATTCGGTCGATTAGTGAGTGAATGAAAACAACATTCGATAATTATGGATACTCGTTACTTGGTATGAGAATTCGTCTTTTTGTTTCGAATCGAATTTACGTAGCGTTACGATTTCGATACGAGTAATAAATTTGATGCGATAGTTTTTTTTTTTATTTTTTTCTTAATAATCTGGCGTAAAATTAATATAAAAACTTCGACTTATCCTTTCATACTCAACACCTTATTATTATTTTTTTCTAAAAACTTTGTAAACGGCTATTACTTGGCCTTGCCTTTAGTCTTAATAAGGAAACGTCTAGAAAAATAAAGATACGGACTGCCACATATTTTTGTATACGTTTGTATATGTTTCGTAAGTAAACCAGCGCTTAATCGACCGATTCATTAAAATGATAAGTATTTTATTCGTTCCATATACAGTTTTGGGACATAAAATTAATCTTAGTGTAATATAGCAAAGATGTGTCTGTGAAAAGAGAAGTATTGGTTTGGATGGTTCAATGTTTGGCAAAAGGAATGTCCAGATAAGCTCGATGTCGACGTGATGACGATGATATTGAGCAAAGACGTAGAACATAGTCTGGTCTTGGACGTAGTCGCGACTGCTAGCATTTTAATAAAATATTAGTTCTATACATAAAACAGTTATCCGTAAAGATTTAAGCGAATCGTGCAAACTATATTTTGCACGGTCGGCCCAAACACACGTGGCTTACCCATGTTTACGACTTCGAGTTATGGCGTTTATGATGGATGGCCTCATGTTTATGGTCAAATGTCCATAATTAGTGGAGCCGACGCCGCTTCAATGCACTTTATGGTCTAGGGCGGTTGTTCATCGACCACTTTCACGCCGTATACCAAAGGCGAATGCATAGATTGCAATTAGCTTGATTTCGAATGTTTATTACTGTTATACTATTATTTTAATTTTCTTAATCTTAATTTATTCATAAATTATAACAAATGTAATTTAATTTGGAATGAATAAAATAGTATCGCGTAGGTTTACACAATCTCTATTTTCGTAGTAAGCTTTTTAGTCGCGCAAAATTATACGAAACATCCAAAGTAAACTATGCACTAAAAAGGGCAAAATCTAACAAGAAAAAAACCTTATCACCGTTTTTTGTTATAACATAAAAGCAGTTTCAGAATAACTGAATAGTAATAACGTTTTAGAATACCGTTTAAATGTTCCCATCACACGTACTTTAGACATAAAATAAGAAACGTTACGAGCAATTAGTGACTTCGCGCACCTCTGCGAAATTCATTAACCGGTGACATTCGGCCAGGGGTTAGGGATATGGCTTACATAGATTTTATGGCAAAATATTATATGGCTGAAACAATATACCTACGTATTATAACCCTACATTTTACAAAAAAAGTTTTATGAAATAAACATACAAAAAATTGCGTCGAGGAAGCGCAACTACTTAGGCAAAGAAATTGACACACAAAACAAGATACAAACCGGCAAGTAGGCGACAAGAATAATTGACACTATTTTTAACAAAGACTGGATTTTCCGTGTGCTAATATAATTTACTTTCAGGTTTGCTCATTTAGTTTGATAAGTTTGTAGCCCAGCCCTTTAATACATTTGGACAATAATCTTACTAATATTTTAAATGCGAATGTTTTGATGGATGGATGTTTGTTTGAAGGTATCTCCGGAACGGCTCCACGGATCTCGATCAATCTTGGCATACATATAGAACAAAGTCTGGAAGAACACATAACCTCCTTATAAGGGTTTTTTAATACCGCGCGGACGGAGTCACGGGCGACAGTTAGTATTTGATAAAGGCCGAATATATTGTAATAATGGCTAAGATAAGCATATCTGAATCTGCAGGCAATAGTTAAATAAATGTAACACTCTGATATAAAAATATCGTGTAAATCGTCGTGTAAAACAAATAAAACTAACCCTCAGTCGTTTCCCGCCTAATTAAATGTCATCAATACACGTTTGTTATCGCTGACAATTTCCGGACATTGGTAGGGATGTGACATGACCAGCAGGTAACAAATGTCATACCCCGGGGTTAACGATTGTTATCTGAGATTCAATCTTATTATCTGGACAGTTACTCTTTTAATTGGAGGAATTAGATCAAAAAGCTTACAGGATGTTATTTATATTTTAAGAACTAAAAATTTAGTATTGTTCATATAATAATATATAAAATTCTCGTGTCATAATTTTCGTTCCCACAGTCCTCCGAAACGGCTTGACCGATTCTCGTGAAATTTTGTGAGCATATTGAGTAGGTCTGAGAATTGGCCAACATCTATTATTAATCCCGCGCGGCCGGAGTCGCGGGCGACAGCTAGTTTACCTATATATTTCTACCAAAGAGTAAATAAATTGACAGACTAATCGTTGGTTTCTGAGACCAAAATCTCTGTGAAAAATATATAGTCTTTTCTGTCGTTATCTTTGTCAAAACACAGTCACAAACACCCACGGTAAAACGGTTTTGCTTTGTTTTCTCTTCTTCTAC
This sequence comes from Papilio xuthus, assembly GCF_000836235.2. Classification (NCBI taxonomy): domain Eukaryota; kingdom Metazoa; phylum Arthropoda; class Insecta; order Lepidoptera; family Papilionidae; genus Papilio; species Papilio xuthus. The sequence goes on along the minus strand of NW_013531079.1, from coordinate 1,573,216 downwards.
AATACAATAACAATATTCTTGGTTTTTGGACAGTGAAAAAGGAATTCTGTATCTTTATTCCATTTTAACCTAATCCTAGCACGGGTGCGTTTCGAGTGGTTTGCAATGTGCCGAAAGAAATTAGTTCCATATTTTCCCACAACACGACGAGTGTTTTTATCTTTCTGGTAAAGGTAAAGGCATGCAAAGTTTTTATTCCTACCAATTACCAACTAATTAAATTTTATAACCACTGATGGTTAATAGATAGTTGTACTGTGAATTTAAACAACCAGTTTTTTTCAATATTATTGAAAAGTATGATAACATCACAAACGCAATAACATGCCAAAAGGACATTAACAGTTCTGTCAGACAATATAACGTCGATATCAAATATTCATGATTGCCAACACGTTACCCTGTTTGTTCGCGCAAGCAACACCGAAGCGCGGCAATTATTTATAACATGACCAGGAAAATAGAAAGCTTCGAAATGTCGCGCCAAAGGTATCATACTAATTTCTTGTAATGGCAACAACAACTTCAGTAAAAAGAAAAAGTCATTGACATTACGAACTGTCGTCATTTTAAGGATATGCAGCATATTCATGATTTGTTGTGTCAAAATATAGAAAAACATTCTTAGCTGCGGAGAAAATAAGTATTTATATATTTAGAACTAGCCAGTCACCGCCAGTATATGCGCACGGAATTAAAAAAAACTGAATTCGTAGCCTATGTGTTCGTTCAGGCTATCTTCTACATCTATGCTAATTTTCGGCGAGATTCATGGAGCCTTTCTGGATATACCTTCTAACATCTATCCATACATCTCAAAATTCGCATTTATAATATTAAAACGATAGTATAAGTAAGATGTATAGACGTAGATGAAGAAAGTTACAATATTAAATGGATTGTGACGTCCTACCGATAGTTTTTCTATTTTTCTGGTCAGCCTATATTTTGAAATGAACTCGGTGTTGCGCGTATTAAAAATGATAATAGCCGTTTATTCTATACTGGTAGCACACTCGCATTCGTTTGCCAGGAATCGTTTAAAACACTAAACATATATGTTGAATTGTTTCTTTTTTGAATTTCAATGTGTTAATTGTTATTTATGGTTAGTACATACTAGACTTGAATGCACGACCAGTATTTTCATATTTACCGTTTTAAAGTAAACTGTCATGAACTCTTTAAAAAAAACATTAAAAAAAAAACAAAAACATATTGTTGTCTCAGTTTTTTCAATGAGAGTAAGAGAAATGAAGTTACGTTCTTTCACAAATGTTTTAGCAATAAGAATTTAACATATTAGGACATAAAATATTCTTAAAAAAGTAAAGGCGCGAATGAAAGCGTCGATTAATAAATAAAACAAAGGCTTAATGTCGTGTAATTAGTTCATTTCGATGTCACAATCGCGGGTCGAATCGGGTGGCAATTTGTAATAGTAATGAGTCGATTGGTCAATCGTTCGGTTCATGGGAGCCGCGGCACCTGTCACCTGTCACCCGAGCGCGATTCCAAACTTTAATAACACAGTCCCTAGACAAAAGTGGGGATGGCCCAGGTGTAGGGAACGCAAAAAATATGTAACAACTAAGTTTTACTTTAGTTGGAATAATTTACTACGTCAATAAAAAAAAGTCTTAAGTGATGATACTTTAAGATACGCACTGTTTAGTTCGATGTCCGTCGATTAATGAGGCACAAACTTGTTAATCATAGATTTTAGGTGCAATGCAAACGTCCTTATTCAATTCCCTAAATTAGTTTTAAATCTATTAAAGAAAACTATAATAATTTCAAGTCTACTAAAAACTTTTGTTAGTACTTTTAGACATTATTAGTTGGAATCCTTTGGCGCGAATTGCGCGCTTTCGTTACCAATTCAAGTGTCAGATTGCTTAGTGAGGGGACATAAACGTTGACATTTTAGCAAGGCTAGTGTTGCGCCAGTACACCGGCACAGTGTCGGATTTTCTTCCTAACAGTACTATCCTATCTAATTTTCTCTTTATCGATAGTCATATGTTTTTGTTTTCTAATTTTATCTATCATTCGTCATTGCCGTTATCATGTTTTCTTTGACGCAAATCATTCATATATAATACCTTTACCTTTAGTGCTGTTCTCAGAGAGAATGTTTAAGTCAGTCAAACATTACGCATACCGTTCAGTATCATAGCATGGATTAGTCCATGCGATGCCGGATTTGCAACGATAATATCCCCTTTATGGTCCTCCCGACGGATTACGCTGTCAATATTATTACGCGCCTCTTAATACCGTAAAGCTGCTTCATAAAACATATTGCAAATATTTTCCTATACAAACGAGTATCTATGGAAATTGCCGCTTTTGTGTCATATCGATATTAGTGTCATAAGATGTCTTATTTCATTTTATATGACAGTTTATCGATTTTAGATCAAACTTTGCATTGCACTTATATTTTTAGGTTATAAATTTATATTGTCATAAATAGCTTAAATTATTTTACCTGTTTACTATATTACTAATCTTGTTAATATAAATGCGAATGTTTGAATGGATGGATCTCGCTGAAAGGCATAGATGTAGAACATAGCCTGGAAGAACACATAGGCTACTAATTTACTTTTTTTTTGTCTGTGGGGCCGGACTCGCGACTGACACTAGTTGTCTTGTTATAAAAATATTCATTTGAATATTAAATTTAAACTTTCATACCAATGCATACGGATGCAATCAAATATATTCTTCCTTATTTACAATACAGTTATTTGTAAAAAATTGTCTTCAACATCATTACGGATCTTAGCCTATCATTAGTACACCGCTGTACGTAAATTGCGATATACAGTCACCTGTACCTGACACTTCCTGCAAATGTGTGATATATTTTTGCGGTTGTCATATCTAGAAAATATTTGCTAACTCTATAGCATGAATTGGGATGTTCAAACAACTAGAAATTTGCCTGAAAATGTAGACAAAACATACTGTCAGATATAGGACATTATAAACAGTATATAAATATAAATAAAAAATATTTCTTACATTTATTTGTGTACACTTATGGATTGCTTCATAATCACTTTAACGTAAACTTTAAACTTCGTACAGTTATTAAATAAATATTTAATAACAATTTATAACTAACAAAATCAAATTACCATCGAAGAACGCATTTCCTATAATAACGTTATGCAGTAATACACGAACATATTAAAGCAAAAACTACTTAAGTTTGTAATACACCTAAATTGGTCATAACTAAAGCCTTAATTAATGCCTTTAGAGGTACGGTACTTTTTTGATGTCAATAAAAACACGGCAGCTCCTAGATAACTAGTGAAGGCACCTGCAACACCGCATTAAGCGAATATTAACGGAGAAACGTCACATCTTCCTCCCTCGAATTAATATCGAATCAATCCGTCATTAAAGCAACGGATCTCACGCCCCGGCAAATTATCTTTCACCCCATCAGGAAGGTGGAAAGTCTAATAGAAATCGGTAATAAGAAACACTAATCGTCCACGCGTTTGTGGACAGTTACGAGCGCCATTTTGTTGCGTCTCGCGTAGCGGCCGGCGCAAAAACCGATATTGGATGTGTCAGAGTATGATTGATGCGCGCGCGCAGCAAAAAGCGTCGCGCAGAGAACGGGACGCCGTGACCGGCCGCCAGTCCGCTACCGGCGTACGCGGTCTCAGCTTCGCTCTCCACTATACCGTATTCTACACCGTATCGTCTAAGCCGTTTCAAATCGAAACTAATTTATTGCAAAGAATAGACTAAAGCTGTTATACTATAACTGCACGTTTGTCAGTACCCCGGTAAACGATCTGACAATCTGTCAAACTTTACGTGTTTGTCACATTATTTGACAACAAACAATATTTATACTCTTGTTCACATTTATATTGTTTACTGAATATCTTGATAAAACATTAAAAAAAAGGTTTAAAGAAATAACCATCAAATGCAAGAGTAATTCTAAAATATTGTATTTAAAATGATTTTCAAAATATGCATTTACATTCGTCCAAAATATTGTGACAGTGCCTTTTGTGGATACGTCAAAATAATTACAGTGTGACTGGCAACCTGCGCGGCCTACGATTAGAAAAAGAAAAAAAGACGGCGTTAAAATTGAGCGTTCAATAGGATATCGATTGAGCATCTAATAGCGTAATCACCAGTTTCCTACCAAAATTAACGCCTACCATATGCGGTGCGGTCTCGCCACACCTTACTACCGAAGGCTACTATTTAAACATTATCTTTGACAGCCTCCTTAAAAGACTAATAATTATTTTTTAAAGCTTGCATGCGAGTGCGTTCACGTAGCAAAAAATAGGATACATTTAATGGATTTCTGACTTTGAATTTCGATAATTGGCCGTTTGAATTAGACAATTTTAGGCTCATGCATTTCTTAGGAAAAATGCTGATGAAAACTTCCGACATTTGATATTAATATGGCTTAAAAATAACTCTTGAAATAATTCCATTAAAAAACGAATATGTAAATTGCCGATGGCAGAATAAAAATGTTGCTTTTGACTATGGCGTAATTTGACAGTAGTTTTTTTATTTTATTAAAATTTCTACGATACATGCTGCATTCTGCCAAAAAACAATAGAATGTTTCTTGATAAAAAAGCCGTCGAATATTTCGTGTTATTTATGAGTAGTTGATTAGTGTTGGAATTTTCATTAGACATATTATATCTTTAGTACACCCGATGTGTAATAAAATATTGGCAGTGAAATGATAAAGTCCGTGAGAATGGGACATCTGCTTGCAATAATAACTCGGCTTAGGCTCATTAGGCGACGTTAGAGTGCGCCTCTATCGGTATATCAGATTGGATACCAATGTGGCCCTACATCAAGATAGACGAGTTTGTTTTTTTTTATTTCTGAATATATGGCCATTTTATATTACGTTACTAGAGTTTATGTGACGTTTGTTTGTATTCCGGTAAAAACTTATGTTAAAATGAAATAGAAAAATCTAAACTAACAACTATTCATGGCTTTCCTCGGATGAATAGTTTCACTAAATTACCTAAATAAGAGAAATGCAAATTATTACAATACATAACAGGTGTGCAAAAAACCTCTTTTGAGAAATTTATTTTTAAATATGTAGATTTTATTACCCTGAATCTATTTTTGTTACTAGTTTTTTTTTGATAAACATGATTATTTCATTAAGATTTCAAAGATTGTATCTAGTATTATTTACGTACTCAGAGTTTTAGTTTAACACTAAGAGACATTCTTTCTGAAAAATTCACAACTATGAGTACGGTCCTAAGCAATAGTTTCATAAGTAAAAGAAGTGTGTAGAGACAATACTCGGATCCCGTTTATTCCCTACAAAGATTAACGTTTCGCATTTCCCATTATAAGAAAAATGTATGACTTTCACACTTTCGAGGCGGTAAATGACACGTTTCCCAGTAAATACAAACATCACGGTCGAGCGGCGTTATTAAACAGACATTAATGCTTGTTTCACACGAGGACAGAACCCTGAGGTAGTGCAGTAGGATACTACTGTACAACTATTACTAGAGCGCACTATTACAGTCAAAACAACAATTAAAAATACAAAAATGTATACATCACGCCACTCGCAATTCCTGACCACTTTTGGATTTTGCGACTTTTCCCATCAAGATAAGTTGGAGGCAATCATATCTGTCGTGCGACACGTGGGCGAGGTAAGATTCTATTGTCATTTTGATGGTCTGCAAAATTTTCGATTTTTGACGGACTCATAGGAGGACCTCTTCATTTGACACTCTGTGTCCAACTAATGGCCGACATGCGCCTAAAAACTTCTACCACTATCCTATTGCTCAGCCTCACTATACCGCCTTCGTGTAAAACTAGCATTAACGCGCGTGCACTGCTCATCACCGCCTCATGACATGTTAGTAATTCCGTGTTATTATCGACCTCTACGCGAATATTTACAGCTTTTCATCAACTTTTTTTAACGGCGTAACGTTCACAGAAGAATTAATAAGCGATTTTATTTGTCGTACTCGGACTTCGGTTATGTTTACATAATTCCAGTCCAGTGATCAAATCCAACGCTGGATAATAATTGCTAAAATGTAAACCCGCAGGGGAATTCACAAAGTGCATTCCAGTGTGGTTTTACATGTATTCCAGATAAAAATCCCTGGATTTTTAGTCAAATTCCTTGTACCAACAAATCTATCAAAAAAAATTGAAAAAACGTATTGTCAAACACCTTGTACCGGTCGCAAAATTCTGACATAGATTTTCAATAGGATTACAAACACTGCCTTTTTCTTTCACGCTCTTAAGATAAAAAAATCAATAACATTAACAAAATATTTCTTTCCAGCAAGTGGCAACACCAACTGTCGTAAAAAAGATACTTCGACTTAAGCAAGAGAATCCAGGAATGTTCGCATGGGAAATCAGGGAGAGACTGCTCAGTGCGAGAGTGTGCGAGCCCCACTCCATCCCCTCGGTGTCTTCAGTCAACAGGATTTTGAGGAACAGCGGTCTCGCCTGGAGTGATGAGGAACCGAGGAGTGGACATGGTAAGTATAATATTATATTTCCAAAGTGTTTCCTTTCCTTTTAAAATAATACTGGCTTCGATAAACCATTGTACATCCTATCTTGTCTTCCGTGTATTCCAATGGTACTGGATCATGTTAGGAATTGTTGGACTACAATAACAAGTTTAATACGCGTTTATTATTTATAGGTACATCCCTATATACCTATAATCTCCCCCTGGTTTTCGCGATTACACAACTAGTACTAGCGAACATTCCTTCCATTTTATACCTAGTTTAAGACAGAATTAGATAAATTCTTTGTATAGAATGACGCGCTTTAGTTCAAAACTCAAGTGTCAGATTGATGTAGTGAAGGGACGTAAGCGTGGATGTTTTAGTCGGTCTAGTATTGCGCCGATACACCGGCACATTGTCGGTTTTCTTAACAATAGTAATTTCTACGATAAACACGTAATATAATATTACAGTTCTACCATCAAGGATATTTTAGATAGCATGCTTACTTACCTTACGTCGCCCCTGCCGAAACAAACCTGTAACAAATATTTAAAAAATTACGTCTTTTATTCTCTTAAAAATGAGAGCGTCGGTGGCTCAGGGGTCAAGTACTTGACTTGCAATCTGCAGGTCCTGGGTTCAAATCCCGCCTTGTACCAATGTGTTTTTCGATTTCCGATTCACATATGTATGTACATTTATCCGACGTTCTTACGGTGAAGGAAAACATCGTGATGCAACCTGCACATATTTGGGAAGAAATTCAAAGATATGTATGAAGTCAACCAACCCGCATTTGGCCAGCGTGGTTGGCCTAATCGCCCTTGGGGGTACGTTTAGTGAGCTGATGAATATGTTTCTTTGTTTGTTTCTACAATGGAAACTTACAGAAATATGGTCCAAACTAGTTTCATTTTCTATTTATTACCGTACTAATTGACCTTTGCCGAAATATATAAATGTTAAAAGTAATAAAAAAGTCCGTCAAAATAACATGAAAAAGGTTATACTAATACTCATAAATATTACGTTTGGACATTTACGTTTAATTCATTTATCATTTAATCAAATATAATTTGATATTTAATTATTACAGTATAAGTACTACTGACACTTCAACGAGACACACCCAATGTTTCCCTTTAGACAGGTGCAAGGAAGTCAAACTTAACAATTTATTTTCTTATTTAATTATTCCGAAACGAGATAATCATACACTAAAGACATGTTAACTATTAAAAATACCTTGAATTACCCCCAATGTAAATTTATTAATCCTGATAATGGAAGTTAACAAAATTATTCTCACCAATAAATTGGATTTTTATACAAAGTTTATATTAAAAGCAGGAAGTTTTTTGTTCAAACTATTATATAGTTGCGCAAACAACAATAAATTATGCTGATTATAATGTTATTTGTTTCAACAATTACCAACATCATTTAAATAAATTATAATTTAAGTTTAGTAAGTGATAGCACACTAAAGTAACTTTCATTTGAATAGTTTTTTTTTTAAATCTAATAATCCTCAAAGATAACAAACACGCACAGATTATAAATTGTATTTACGTAAACATATGCGCACTTATGACATACTAGCTGTCGCCCGCGACGCCGTCCGCGTGTAATTAAAAAAATCTTAGTAAATAGTCTATGTCTTCCTCCAGACAATGGTCTACATCTGTGCCAAATTTCATCGAGATCCGTTCCGGAGATACGTTCAAACATCCATCCATCTAAACGTTCGTATTTATAATATTAGTAAGATACCTTAGTGCTTATAAGTATTTACAATTATTTAACGCATTCACTGCATTTCTATATTTAGTGCGTCTTATTCCGCCATTTTGTTATAATTTTTCATGTCAGTACAGAACGCAATGCATTTATTTATTCAAACAGAAGAAAAAAAATAACCTTAAAGTTATGATTTTCTCTTATTCTCTATTATTGTAAAGAGTTTTCTTGTCTTGCTTGTTCTGTGACTGTGTAATTTGATGAGTGTTCTAAAATACTAAATAAACTGTCTGGAACAATTCTAGTTTGTGAAGATTTATTTACATTGTTCCTATAAACAATATGTTTGTAAATATTCATATATTTTAAAATAAGTAACTGAATAATTTATTACGTATGTTGTCTATTTCTTTGTCTTATAACCTCCTTGCATGTTATTTAGTATTCCATTATACGACAAAGTTGTAAAATGTCGACTGTCTCGATTATTTTCTATGCTTTCACATTTAATTTGAATTGTTATTGATTAAAAACGGCACCTGTTAATCGTTTTTTATTCTTTTAAAACTTATTCTAATATCAACAGTTCTGTTATAAAGGAATCACCTTTATTTGATAATATCGTTTTTAATTAATAAGTATTTTTTCTTCAATTTTTAGGGACTTTCTTTTGAACATGTCAGTCCCATAAGACTTACTTTGAAAATGATTACAAGTTCATAAGCAAATATAAAAAGAATGCAAATAATAAATTTAAAAAAAAAACAATTTTATGAGACCTATATATACCATGCCGCAGACTCCATCTGCTAGGTCCGATAATGGTTTGGCCGAAATAGAAAGAACTACGCTAACTTTGATCAAGCAAATTATGGCGTAACATATTCATGTAAAATAATTAACTTTTTTCTTCTTTTCAGAACCATATCCTCAACCAGAGCTGTCTCCTAACGTAATGGACTACATGGCTTTGAAGACATCATTAACACCTACTTCACTACCTCCCCAACAAACAACACCGTACTTCGCTCATTCAGCTGTCAGAATACATCCATCGCAATCGGCAGACCCCGCTCAGATCTACGACAGAAGACTTGCCACGTCATGGCTCTTGGCCAATCAAGTCCAAGCTCAGGGGCTATTGAAACCTTACCCAATATCCCCTTGGCAGAGGATCATGATGCCATACCACACGGGCTCTAAAAGCTTTACCCCTTACCTCAATCTACACAGCGATCTACTAAACAGAATTAATACAGATGATGTTAAATCGGAACATTCCGAACACATATCGGTAGAAGCAAGTGACGATAGCACTGACCGGCCGGACGATGAACAAGACCATAAAACAAAAGAGAAAGAAAAAAAGAAAAATCCTTATTCAATTGAAGAATTATTAAAGAAACCAGATAAGATATCCAATCCGTATCCAATCGCATTCCAGAATATACCACGACAACCGAGCGGAACCATGGTCGAATATAATAATCAAGAAAAGAATTCTAGCGATAGAAGTTCACCAGCCAGTTACTGTTCCGTGCAAAGCGGAGTGTCAAATGATTGTTTCAATGAAACTGTTACTTCAGAAATAAAGGCGGGAAACTAAACTTTTTTTTAAAAAGTAAACGGCAAAAGAAGGCCATTGTTCATTATCTATTCTTTACGGCATATAGATAATTTATTAACACTTTCATAGTTCAAAATTAATTTTGTATTCTTTCAATTTTCAAATAAAAAATTTAGTAAACAAAAAATACTCTTACGTAGTAATATTATGCGAATGTAGTTTTTAAGTGTAATTAATTGTAATAGTTATAGATATAACGTTATTTATTAATTAAATTTTTAATTTAGTTAGCGCAAAAATTAAACTAATTATTTAAATAGGCAATGTACTATTAATTAAGATTTTAAAATAGCCTACGTAACTCGAATTCAGAATTCTAATAATTAGGTAGTGTAATTTAGTGATGTTTTCTGATAGAAAAAGTAGATATAATAAGTGCAAAGTCCAGTCAAGTAGTTTAATAATAGCAGTTGCTTACGACTTCATTAAAAATATAGCCACCGAGAGATAGTGTAGCTTGCCAACATTGAAAGAATTTTTCAAATCAGTTCTGTAGTTTCGGAGCTCAATGCTATCAAAAACAAAAATCTTTCTTCTTTATAGTATTAGTATAGATAAAGCTAACCCAATGCAAATAGGATATCTCCACGCATTGTATGTTTTTAAATTTTTCTGTAACATGCACAGGTTGCATAAAAAAGTTTTCTTTTATCAATAGCACTTCGGGCGATATTCAAAATATACATTGTTACAAGCCTGAGACTTGTAGGTTACAAGTTCATAGTCTTTGTGCTATAATCGCTTCTTCATTGATTAGGCACGTCAGGAAGCATGCTCTTCTGCCCAGTGCACCAACTTTTACGGCGTATTTGAAATAAAACGAATGGACTTTGTATTATGACTCTGTGATACTGTATAGAATTATGTTAAGTAAATTTAGCATTAGAATCATTATTAGATAGCCATATTAAGTATTGCTTTATATAAAAGATTAATAACCATGTAGATTGTAGTAAATATTAGAAATTATATATAATAGTTGTAAAAATATCTTTAGTGTAAAACAATAGATTTGAGTGATTCAAAATGGCGTTAATCTGGAAATATTTAAAAATATGATTGAACTAAAAGTTTACGGTTTTCGTAATTTTTCCTTTATCTGTGCTTTACGAGGTTGCTTCGTGTCAATTTTTTAGATATTAAGTACACGGGATGTACACTGTAGGTTGTGATTCAATTGCGAATGTCGAAAATTTGCGTAAATTTGTGTAAATTTGCGACATAAACGGTTGTATCTTTTGATTCCGTTGGCTTAGAAATGTTCTTTCTTCACAGCACCTAGCGACTAGACTTGAGTATTTAATATAAATTCCAGCTTCACGCTTTTTTGAGAAAAAAGGTCTTGACAGACAGACTGACGGACAACAAAGTGATCCTATAAGGGTGCCTTTTTTCCTATGAGGTACGGAACCTTAAAAATGAGCAGCAAACTCTTCTATAAATATATTTCTTAAATACATATACTAATTAACGACACGTTAAATTCTAAATCACACCGAAATATAATATTCAAAATACATTTTAGTCATGTTAATTTTTTATTTACAATTTTAAAATTTTGGGTGACGCCATTTTGTTCCATTTACGTAAATAAATAACAATGCCAATGTTGGATTTACACAACTAGTTGTTTATTACAGCACAATAAACCAAATATTGGAAAAACTGTCTTTTATTTTTCTTGCATGTGTAAACTAATCACGCTTTTGGAAAACCCAGTTAATAAAAGAAACCCATACAAACTCACATAGGCTAACCAAGAATATAAAAACCCTGTCTGGGTGCGCTATCGGCTTCTTCACTTTGTATTGTGCACATAGGAATTAGTTCTATAATTTTTCCGTAATATGAAAAGGGTTTTTATATTTCTGGTCATGGGTTAGACAAAGTGCATCGCTCTAAAGCGATGCCATAACGAACTTAAATGTATGGAGCTTAGTTTTTTTTTTTAACTTTTACAATAACCTTTGATAAGTCACGTGATTGTCGCGCGTCAATTCCATACATTTTGAAGTACACAATGGAATCGCTTCGAATCCAATGCATTTTGTCTCACCCCTCAGACTATACATAGGTACTTTAATCTCATAAACCGCATCCAAAAATAATTAAACAGTTGATTATCTAATATTTAAAAAAAATTGCCAAACGTAGAGTTCGAGTTCGAAATATTTTCAAGAAATATAATATCAATTTTAAAATAAAAAAAATATAGTTGGAAAAAGTGTGTTTCATTGAAAACAATTTCTTTTGTATAATAATAACATCGTGTGACTGAATCAAAGCTTTGCATGGAATCATAAAGTTTCCGGTTTGCGACGTATTTCCATAATACGCCTATTATGTTTTGTATTTGCATACTGTTGTAGCAATTACATAAAGCTTAATAGAAGTTAATGCATTACGATATGTATTATTTGACAGGGAATATTTAATAATCGTAGATTTCCTAATAGCATACCAGGTTTTATACCTAACTAGCTGTCGCCCGCGACAACGTCCGCGTGGATATATAAAAAAAAACTTAATTAGTGTAGCCTATGTGTTCTTTCAGACTATGTTCTATACGTATGCCAAATTTAATCGAAATCCGTTCAGCCGTTCTAGAGATATCATCAAACACCCATCCATCCATCTATCCACATCACATCCATCTAAACATTCGCATTTATAATATTAGTAAGTTAAATAAAAAGCAGCTCTTCAAGGCAAAAATTCGGGGATAAAAAATAATAAATAGTATCCTATGTCCGTCTCCTGGCTCTAAGCTACCTCCTCGCCAATTTTCAGCCATATCGGTAAATCAGTTCCGAATTTACCGATATGGCTGAAATTTGGTGAGGACAGAAAGTAAGAAGAAGTTCTTCTTAAGGATTAAGTTCTTACAATTTTCGCAGGTTTTATCATAGTATTGTAGCATTTTAGAATCTTTATGATTTGCGCCTAATTAAGTGCCATTTTACTTAGTAGCATGTCAAAGTGGGTCAAAAGTTAAAATGATCATAAATTTCAAGAAAACAAGATTATTTTTTGAGCTTAAATTACGAATGTATACAGACGAATTGAGAACCTCCTCCTTTTTGAAGTCGGTTAAAAAATACGATCTGATCTGATATTAACAAAAAATATTTTAAATTTAACTGATGGAAAATTTTTAAATACCTTGCATATTATGATGTTTCTCTTTCCGTTGGTAGAAGATGGCATGGAGGACTAGCACTGTCACACTCTTTTTATATCACATATTTACCATTTCTTTGAAAAACCAGTACAGTAACACAAGTTGGAACACAACTTTGAGAATTTTATTCACATTATGATACACAATTCACGAACTAAGAATAATAATTGTATTTTTGGACACAGAGAAAATGGAAGACCTGAAAACTGAATATGCTTTAGAACTTAATTAGAACTGAAACGACTTATTTCGGGAGTCGGAAAAAATATGTATTTTTCACATAAAGTTACTTACAAAGCCAGAAATAAATGCAAAATAAAATATATTTTTGGTATTCAAATTCACAAAATTGAATAATTAAAATGTTACTTACTTTTATTTATTTATTTTAAGCACCCTAAACAAAAAACAATTGAAATTAATTATAATTTATGAAAATGACTAATTTAGGACGAATTAGTTTTGACACTTTTGACTTAACATGTCACTATCATGAATGACAACATCAACATTAAGTTGAACTAAAAATTGTTCTATAACTTGATACTTTTTTCATTAAATGTACACAAACTGAAATAAATGAACTATTCTTAAATAGCAAATTCCAATTGTATTGAACTGTGTACTATTTGATGTAATCATGGACGCTGACAATTTAACCAAACAAGTAAGTTAACCTAAAGTACTTTGGTACATAATTCCAAAATTCTATAGCTTTTCTTTGTCATAGAACTCTTGTCTTGGACTCTTACGATCCAGCAATATTTTACTTTGTTCGTAATATTGTAACATGCATTTGTAAATAAATTAACTATTGGCCTAAAACCTAAACACCTAGACACTGATGTGATTGCTAAATAATAAATTATTCCGGTACTTATTTATAGATTGAAGAAGTAGAGGCTTTATGTTCTATTTACGGAGAAGATTGGACAACAGAAAGTGAAGCAACTAGGTCGTATAATATAAAAATAAAAGAAAATGACCATGAAGTTATTTTGTATGTAACAATGCCTTCCGAATACCCTGCACAAGCTCCACCTAAATATGAATTATCAGCTCCTTGGATGGATAGGAAAGAAAAAGAAAAACTACACCAAAGCCTTGATGAAGTATATTTGTAAGTAAAATATTATAAAATAACAAAATAAATGAATATGTTTGTATCAAATATTTGCGAGAGTTGTCACATTTATATACTTAACTTAAATATTTTTTGTTTAATTTTATACATTGATTCTAACAGAGCACATGTTTATAATTCGTCTGTAGGACTTATCTATTACATTAATTATAGAACATAGTCTGAAAAAACACATGGACTCCTAGTTATTATAATTCTGTGTGGATAGTCGCAGGTGACAACTACTAATGAATATGTTTCTTAATGCATTCTATTTTCACACTTTCTAGAGAAAATGTTGGTGAGACAGTTATTTACCAATGGGTAGAAAAAATAAGAGAAAAGCTACTACAAATAAAACCTAAAGAAAATAAAAAAATAACCAACAATATACATGTTGAAGAGTTATTGGATTTGACTGAGGTATGTATTATAATATTATAGACATAAGAAATTTTAATCAGCATTTAACTTCCAAATCAATATTAAACATGATAAAGTGAAAGAGTTACAGTTATTTTATGTTTGGATGGATGTTTGTTAGAAGATATTGCCATAGCCTTGACTATGGCCTACTCACCCCTAAATTAGGTTATATTCCGAGCCCCTCAGTGGGGATGTATAGTAAGCTGATGATCTCCAGAGCGAGCAAGAATCTCTTTGAAATTCGGAATAGTGGTAGGACATAGTATGCATAGGCTACCAATTAACTTTTTTTTAATTCTGCTTGGATGAAGTCGGGTGCAATTCCCTTTGTTAATCTAAGGAGGAATTGATTTTAATTTTATTTGTTGTAGATGGTAATAAATTGTCCTGAAATAACACATGGCGAAGTCATTGTTGATAGAAAGAGTTCATTTCAAGGTCATGCAGCTGAAGTACACTCCATTGACGATATCAAGTGAGTATCATAATTAACATATGTATTCTGTTCATCAAGTCTGTGAAAGCCTGGGTCTAATTCTAAACATATTCTGAGCCTCTTTTTGCAACATTTGCTTAGCTTAATAATATTATGAATGCAAATGTTTAGATAGATGGATTAGTTTGAATGTATCACCGGAATGGATCAACAGATCTTGAGGAAATTTAAAACAGATGTAGAACATGATCTGGAAGAGCAATAGGCTACTCTTTTTTTAGTTTTAATAACGCATGGACGGCGTCGCGGTCGGTAACTAGTTTATTTATAACCACTCATTTGGCAAGTCCAATGTCTTGCCTGGGTTGACTTAATGTAGGACAACTTTTGAAACTTGGCTGAAGCAATTTCAATACCTTTGCCTTACCTTTTTTCAATATTAAAGTCTTTATCAACCTTTGTGGAATCTTATTTTTTATTTACTCTTCTGTATATTTCAGTGCAGTACTGGCCAAGTTGAAACAAAATAAGAAGATATTGAATGCTACACACAATATGTATGCATACCGCATTGAACGGAGTACTGAAAAAGGTGTGTCTATATTACAAGACTGCGACGACGACGGCGAGGCTCATGCTGGTGGTAGAATGTTGCATTTGCTACAGATATTAGATCAGAAGAACACATTAGTTGTGGTTTCCAGATGGTATGGACAAACTTAATATTATAATTTACCTGTTGTTCCAATCCAAAGAATATTTTTAATACAAAAAACCAAATATTTTAAGTATTAGGCCTTATAGTAGTCCTGTTACTCTTCACACTTTTTTTTATAAGGTAAGGATGAGACGGGAAAGTGGATTTTACGGAGGTGACAATATTCTCATTCTGTGTGTCCCCACCTCCGTCTATTAAAGGTAGAAAACGTATCTTCAATGGCGTATGTTTGTGGCCTGATGTCGCTTCGCTATTTAGGCGAAAGATGGCTGCATGCCTGTCTGCACCATATGATATAAAAAGGGTTTTATACTATTAGTTATTGTTCATTCTTATTTGCAGGTATGGTGGCATACAACTTGGTCCGGATAGATTCCGTCATATTAATAATGCCACAAGGCAGGTCATTCAACAAGCAGGTCTACTCAAAAAATGACACCAACTTATGTCATGATTGTTATAAGGAAAGATTTAATTTTAAAGGAGGACTATTTAAAAGGAAAAAATATGCTTGAAGCTTTTGAAATCAGCCATGTTGCTGCGGTTAGTTGCTATGGCAACTGCTTATTATGGCTGAATATGTATGTATGTGTATTTATTGTACATAGTAATGTTAAAATTGTGATCTTACTGTAAATGAATCTTGACTGAAATAATGTACTTTATTTATTTCAAATTTTATACCAGCAATTGAAAATATAACATAATTACATAGACAAATTTATTTTGTAAACATTTTGTTAAGTTAAATAGGCTAATAAATAATTAAAATACTTTAAAAACATAATTGAATTCTTATGTCACAGAAAAATTGTCAATATTGTCATATTTAAATCCAACTAGCTATGTTCTAGTTTATACAAATTCACTTGTCACATAAGTTAGTAAGATTATTTACTATTCCTTGCATTATTATCTGCCGTTTTCACAGTAATGCATTTTCTATCCAAAAATTTTAGTAGATCCTGAAACAAAGATATGAATCAATAAATTGTCTATATCTTACTAATATTATAAATGCAAAAGTTAAAATGGATGGATGTCAATTAGAAGGTATGTCTAGAAATGCTGTATGGACCTCGCTGAAATTTGACATAGATGCAGAACATGGCCTGGAAGAACATGTAGGGTACTAATTTTTTTTCTTTACATCCACACGGACGGAGTCGCGGGCTACAGCTTATTTTGAAATAAATATGACAAACGAAATCAGTAACTTGCATAATATCCATTGTGACTCATATGATATGAGTAAAAAAAGGAAACTATGCTACATTATTAAAATGTACAATCAATTTGGCTTTTTTAAACATACTAATAACCTTAGCTTCGGTGGCGCTGGGGTTAAAAACTTCATAAGTAATCTGCAGGCCCTGGGTTTGAATCACAGCATGTACCAAATTTTGATTTACGTAGCATTTATCCGACATTCTTATGGAGAAGGAAAACATTGTGATGCAACCCGCACTGGGCCAGCATGCTTGACTTGACTATGGTCTAGTGACCCCCAAATTAGGATAGGCTCCGAGGCCATCAGTGGGGACATCTAGTAGTTAATTACCTTAGGATTGTATTTATATCCGTATGATACAAGATCTTTGTGTATAACATCTATATTGATGGGTTCATATCGAAGTATTGCTTCCCGTAAATGTCTTCGACATGACACATAGTTGTGGAATGCTATGTGTAAAGGAACTGGACAGGAATGCACCTGAAATATGAAAATATTAATTTAACCATTTGAAAGTTATCAGTGACATTTGATGGACACATTTTGTTGCCTTTGTTTTTTTTTTGGAAGAATGCGGCCAACAAGTGTCACAGCAATCTAAATGTACAGTTAATTTGCTAACGATAATAGTGAACCTAAATATAGTCCAAGAAACCACTTAAAGAGGTTTCTCTCTAACCCAAATTCTTTTCTTATAGAGGTCTTACTTATAGGATAATATGACTCTTGCTATTCAGTTTCAACGGAAAATATTTGAACGGCAGAATTTTAATTCTATTTATTCCTAATGATTTATAAGTATACTAGCTGTCGCCCGCGACTCCGTCCGCACAGAATTAAAAAAACTTAACTTAAAACATAGCCTGAAAGAACACATAGGCTACTATTATGTGTTCGGCAAGGCTATGTTTTACATCTATGCCAAATTTCGGCGAGATCTTCAAACCAAAATCCATCTAAACATTCGCATTTATATTAATAAGATATATTAATCGTAAGTTTATTTTAAAAATATTGAAATAGACAAACCTTAGCTTTTTCTCTCTTCTGAAAAATCCAATCATCAGGACAACATTCAATATTTTTTATATCAGGAATAGTTTTTGTTTCACTATAAATGTTTTCTTTATTCAATGCAATATTGTTTTTTTCTAAACTATTTTCTTCTGGTGAATTAGGTTTAAATTTCTTAAATGGCACATCTTCTGTACATTGTTCTATGACTGGATGTGTTTGGTTGTATAAGTGTGTAAGAAGTTGTATGGCTGAAATTATATGAAAAGGGAATTAAATAAAAAAAAGAATGCACTCATACAATATTCCTCCATCCAAATAAACATGTTTAATTCCTTTTTTCAGAACTGAGATTCACCACAATTAAAAAATAACAGATTTATGTTCCCAGTTTTTGTCGTAAATATTTTAAAACTAGCTGTCACACGCGACACCGCCCATGCGGAATTAAAAAAATAATAATTAATGGCATTTGTGTCCTTCCAGTCTTTGTTCTACACCTGTGCCATTTCATTAAGATCCATTGAGCCGTTCCGGAGATACCCTCTATCAAACATCCATCCATAGAAACATTCGCATTTATAATATAAGATGTCATCACATCTACCTATGTTCTATAAAAAATTATAAATGATATAAAAAATAATCTCACCTCTTTTCCGTTTAAATGGTTTTAAACCATATTTCTCTAATTCTTTATTCCTTTCCGGACTTGACATAGCTTCATAATCTAACATTGGTGTAACTTCAACCAATTTAACAACATATTCAGAATTTGTTGGTGTTTTTATTGATATCTTATCATTTGTAATAGTTGCTTTAATCGGAGTAGAACAAGCTGATTTACTTAGAGTTATATTGACCTGTTTATCTACATACTTTGTCATGTCATTAATATTTACATTTGTAAGATCACTTTCACTTAATGATCTGTTTATAGTATAATTATTATAGCAAGATATATTATTTGACTTATGATTGTTAGGGACTTCATTGTTATCGTTCACTATTGAAATATCATCAAAATCATCATATACTTTTGATTTATATAAAGAATAGTTTAATTCTCTATCACAAAGTTTAAAATCTGAAATGTTACCGCTAACAATATCATTCTTAGAATTGTTCATGTTATTAGGTGATTGTGAAAAATTAGTTTCCTTTGATTGTATATTACTTTCGTCATCTGTGGAACTAATATTTTCTACTTGGTCAACAGCAATTTCATCATAATCTATAGAAATATCTCCTTTCTTACCAAGACTGTCATAATCGTTGATTTGTAAATTTTCAAATACATTATTGTTAGAGTTTTCATGGTAATCATCTATAGTGGAATGTGATGATTGAGTCAAATCAATATTAATACCATTTTCTTGTGCATTTTCAATATTTTCTGACCTAAATGATTGATCTGCTGCAAAATCTTCGTCTAAATGCTGTGAATTGTGATTTATTGTTGGTTCGTTGTGTGCTTTAGAATTAATTTCAGTCAAAATATCGTCCGAAATATCTAGATCATTTACCTCTATGACATCTTTATTTAGTTTTTTAAAATTTGTTTGAGGCATGGCATCACTACCGTATGGTAGAATAATGGTGTCATCTGGAGAAAGTCTTTGTGTACCAGGAATGTTCACAGCTGGTAATTCATTAGAATTGGATGATTGAGTTAGATCCATTATTTCCATGTCATCTTTCAAAGAATCTTCTACTAAGACTTTTGGTCCACAATTCTGAGTAAGATCAATAAAATCATCTTTAAGTATAATAGTATCATCGGAAGAATAGTCTAGATCTTTTCCAGAAACTGCAGCATGTCTATTAGATATTGAATCTTCATCTAATGTAACACACTCTTGAATACTGAAAAAATTAATTATTTGTTCCTTATTAATGTTACTTTCTTGTGAAATAGGATTTACACATTTAGTGAATTCCATACTATTATGTGCTAACTCAATTTCATTGATTGTTTCTAGTAATTTTGTTTTACAATTTGATATTATAGGAACACATTCAGTTAAGTCCATAAAATCATTTGATTTTCTTTTAGTTATATTATCTAAAGATTGAGAACTAACTTCCTTATTAGTAACTGTTGGAGTCAAATTTAATATACTAACATCACTAGTTTTGGTACTTTCCTTTTTAGCGCCTTGATTCTCACTAATTGAATGATTAATTATAGATGGGTCATCGTCAAAAATATCTGGTGAATTACTTCTATTTTGTTCATGTACCATTGTTGATAGATTTCCTTGATTACTTTCTAATTCATTTAAACCTTTATCAGTTAATTTAGTGTTTTCATAAGTAATATTAATCTCTGGAATATTGTTAACTTGATCATTTGTATTAAGGTATGAATTTAGTTTTGTTTTTAAAATATTTTTTGCAGCAAATAACCTTCCACTTAAAATTATATCTAACTCATTTTGAGAACATTGTATATCTTGCATTGATATAACATAGTCTTCTACAAGGTTAGGACTTACTGGACGACCAGGTATATCTGACCAATCTCTCAGTAAATTACCTTTGGAAACTGATATTTCATCAAATATTTCAGTTTTATATAATTCATTGGTTTTTATATATTCATATGTTATATTTGTAGCTATGTGATAAAGTTTATTATTAATGTTACAACAATTTGTTTCATTTTCATATGATTTATCTGGATTTTCAAGTAATACTTGTGAATATTTGTTACAAATCTTTTGAATTCTCTCCTCTTCAGATATTTGTAACAATTTGAATGGTTTTCTATACTTTTTAACTCTTTTAAAAGTTTCTAATTTTATCTTAGCTTGTGGTATTTTGAATCCATATTCTTGCAATGTTCTCCGAATCCTATTTGTCCTCTCTTGTGAGGTTAAATTAGTTGGGAAATCTACAGTTTCTGCCTGATCTGACTGTTGAAGTGATTTTGATAGTGCTATGGCTAACTGCAACTGCTGGGAGTCAACATCTATGCCGCCTTGAGCACACACGTCATTGAAGTCCTTTGTGAAAGTCAAAAGTTCATTTTTCTTTGGTCTTATCAATGATCTAATATCTTTTTGTCCTTTAATTCGTTTTTTCGAAATTAGCTTCTTCACTCTGGGTTTTTTTGTTTTAGGACCAGTGCAAATGTTTTTCTTCTCTTGAAAGTCTGTTAAGCTTTCATCCATTCCAGATTTTTGGAAAAATTTGCTTTTTACAATTTGTTCTAACATTAAAGTTATCCAGAATTAAAACAAACATAAGTCCTACACATTTATTAACTACTGTAGAATAAATTTACATAAATTATATACATTTTCTCTTATTTATCAGGTGTATCAGGCCTGGCGTCTTCTTCCATCTGTTTTCGAATCATATCACCCGATTTATTTCTTAAGCCACTTGCTATCATAAGTCTTCTTTCTACTTCTGGTTCAGGGTCCTCATATAATGGCTCTAGTTTTTTACGAAAGTTTGCAGTTATATTTGAAAATCTGTAATATAATTAGGAAATGACAACATAACCTTTTGCTACCATAAAAGTAAAATTACATAAACAAATTAAGTATATACTTACTGGTAAAATACACCACAAATCACACCAAAGGTCAGCACACTTATTCCAATTATATTACTGACTTTTGCAGCGGGAGTTCCTTTCAATTTTCTAGGTTTCCATTTCGAAGTATCAACACCTATAGCCATTTTGTAAACAGAACGGGAAGACAAGACAAAATATTGTGACATAGGGATGTGAAAAAAATGTTCGATTAAAAAAGATCGATTTTTACAATTCTTTTTTAGATTCATAAATTATAAGCTTTAATCGATTTTTTTTAAAATTATTTTTGATAACCAGATAGTTTAGAGCCGCAGAAACGACATAGGCTACTTTTTGTGCGAAAAAAGAGTTTGCAAAAGGTTGAAAGAGGGGATGAAATGTTGTATGGAAGTATCATGAATAATACAATTAGAAGCTTCAAACTTATTTTTTTGCCATTAATTTATTGATATAAATAAATGTGACATTCAAAATTTATAAAAGCTTAACCCTTAAGAGCTTTTCAATGTAAACAAATTAACAGTCAAATCTTTCCTGTTAAAAAATTTACTAGCTGTCGCCCGCGACGCTGTCCAAGTGGAAAAACAAACTTTAATTTGTAAGTGTTTACCCAAACTATGTTCTATATCTATGTCAAATTTCAGTGAAATCCAAGCAGCGGATCTGGAGACATCTTCTAATAAATACTATCCTTCCATACAAATATTAGTATTCTATAGATATCTAGATAGATATTCTATATATAAAAGAAAGTCGTGTTAGTTACACTATTTATAACTCAAGAACGGCTTTATCTATATGGCTGAAAATTGGTGTAGAGATAGCTTAGAGCCAGGAGACGGACATAGGATACTATTTACTCATATTTTTATTTTTTCGAATTTATTAAGTTATGTTTTACTTGAAATGCTTCATCGAAGAATTTTCAAAGGCGATGCGGTTCCAGGGTATCCAGATGTGCGTTCTGCTGATGCTATAAGCTACCTCTTCCGCGGAACAGAGTTCGCCGGGTCATCTAGTATATAATAATAGTAAGATTAGGTTTGACAATGCGCAGTTTCATCGAATAGGTTTTCCAATATAGAATATTAATTTATTATATGTTTTTCAGTGGTCCAAAATCCTGCCCAATTGTTGGATTCATAGAACTTGCAATCGAAAGTTTAGTGATTATTATTTTTGATTTACAATATAAATGAAATTTATTCTTCCTATGTCAACTTTATTCCACAAAACTACGTAGAAAAATTAAATATTAAACCAAAGATTTTGGTGTTGAGAAATAAAAAGAACTGTTTTCAATGTTTTAACTGCCCAAGACATAGCTAAATATCTGTAATAAATTTAAAAAGTACTAAAAGACATAAGTTATAGTATTTATTTGTTTAATTAACATTGTCACAAGACCGATTCTCGATAGTTTAAAATCGTTCGTAATACGCGTACGGTCGACACGCAACCGTCCAAGAAGTACAACATTAATCCTCATGGAAAATTAATTCGATATTTTATAGGCGACAGCTGTCAAACCAATCTGAAATAGACATACTAAAAAAATAACAACTTTTAGATTTGCACAATGTCACTATTACAAACAATATCCTATCCTGAATATCAAAAAGCTTTAGCACTTAATATTGAGTCATGTGAAATCTTAGCCAATCTTGCAAATTTGAAGTAAGTTATGCATCTACAGTTTTTATATATTTGTTAACATATTATTCTAACAGTGTAAGTCCTATTTATCTTTCAAAGGCTGCTTTTGAGAGTTAGTGATTTTTGTTGCAAACAAGTGGAAAATACTGAGGATTCAAATATATGAAAGTTAAAAAAATTATCAATGGACTGAATAGATTTTAGAATTTTCGATTCAATTATAACTAAAAATTATACTTATTTACTACTATATTTTTTAACAGATTAAATTTTCAAAACAGTAAAAAACCAGGGGAAATTTTGATGAAAACTCTTGACCGGCATGGTTACTCTGTGCAACAATATAGACAATTATTGACCACAGCATTGAACACCAAGACAATTTTGACTTACTATAGACCTCAAAGCAAAGTTGCAATACTCATAGGAAACGATAAATACACTAAATTAACAAACCTTGTAACACCAACAATTGATTGTGACTCTTTAGCGTCCAACTTAAAGAGATTAGGCTTTATAATAATTACTTTAAAGAATTTGACTGCAGCTGAATTGAAATCATATTTAAGAAGAATATTTCAATTGATACCAGAGGATTCTTATAGTAAGTTATACTTTATTGGTGTTTGGATAGTAATTTAATGAAAAAGTTTTTAGTTATCTCGGAAGCTATTAACTTTGCATAAAGTGCTGTACAAAACACAATTTTATGTGTAGGGGGAAGCAGAGAGAGGGCATGGCTGTGCACCAATGATGTTGGGCCACCAAGATTGTTGATAAGAAATTGTGTACAGATTTTAAACTTTTTTTTCAATGAATCACTTGACCATGGTCCCAAGTAATGTTAATATTTAAACAGTGGTAGAGCCCGCTTTAACATCTTCGCACAAATTGGCCCGGCTCGCCCAGTGAAATACCACAACCACACAGAAGACAGGCGTCAAGTGAAATCAATTCCGTGTTTCGTCTGATGAGTGTGCGTCCCGGAGGCCTAATTTAGTCCTTTTTCCCTTCCCACCCTTTCCTTATAAGGAAAGGATGGGAAGTGGAAGAGGACTTTCCGGATGAGATGATACATGTGAAGGGAAAATATTGTCTTTCTGTGCATCTTCTCTATTTCTTCGAGCAAGCAGCCACATGAAATTGCTGAAATTGCAAAGCAGTTATTGCCTATAGATATTATCATTTGTAGATGCATTGCCTACCTTGAATTGACGGAGGAGGGGAGGCAAAGTAGGAGAATATTTTCCATTCCCATACATACTTTCATCTGGAAAACCCACTTCCTTTTCACATACTTTATCTATATGAAAAAGGGTGGGAAGAGATAGAGGACAAAATTAGGCCTATTTGAAATGTTGTGATGTGAAATTTATTTGATTGCAAAAAATTGCAGCTTTTATTTTCTATGCTGGTCATGGATGTGAGCTATGTAATACGAGATGTTTACTCTGTGTGGATTGTCCTATGGAAGATATCAGTAGTGAGCATTGTGTGACGGAGAATTGGCTGCTTAGAGAAGTGGCCATATGTAAACCCGAACTGTGTATTTTGATTTTAGACATGTGCAGAAATGTTTTGGATAGGTAAGATTTAAATTCAATTACATTAAAATATTAAGAAACCTGTTTGTACTTTAGTGTACAGTATTTCTAAATTAACTTCGTTTAGAAAAGTAAATAATCCATATTAATATTATAATGAGGAAAGACTTCATTGTTTGTTTGAATTGAATAGGTTCCAAAATGAATGAATCAGTTAAAAAAATCTTTCACTATTGGGTACACTGTACCCGGGTGTTTACTAGATTTTTTTATAGTTTCGACAAAGTCACTTGCAACTGTTATATTAAATATAAACTGGTGGTGAGAGATAGAAGAGTTTTTATTTGTTGGAGTAATAATTATTGACAATTTCTAGGTTCACGAATCCTAAAATCTACAAAGCTATGACTGCAGTTGAAGACTACACGATTCATCGTAATCTCCTAGTAAGTTATTCAACACAATCATCTGAAGTTGCTTACGAGTTGTTACAAATTGAATGTTCTACAACCATAGATTGTACATATGAAGTAAAAACTGGTGATACGGAAAGAATAATGCCGGGGGCTAGTTTATATGCTAATGCCTTATGTACTAGATTGGTGGAGAATTTGGATGTCAGCTCAATGTTGGATAGAGTACATGGTGGTAAGTGGATATTTAAGTAATTTTATTGTAAACTAGCTGTCGCCTTCATCCACGCGGAATTAAAAGTACTTAATGTAGCCTATGTGTTCTTACAGATTATGTTCTATGTCTATTCCAAATTTCAGCTAGATCCATTAGGTTAAGTTATTTAGGCCGTTCCGGAGATACCTTCAAAGAAACATCCATCTACCTAAACATTCGCATTTATAATAGTTAAATAAACATTTACTACTTATTATTATTACTTGTAAACATAACAGCCTCCCCTTTATCCTATGGAGGGTTGGCAGCCCATCATCTTTATGTCCATATTATTTCTCGGCATGATGTCTTAAGTTATATTACTAAATAATTTCCTTTAATTCCTTTATTTGTAATCTAGTTGGATTTATAGATATTCCCCACTATTTTCTGGAACTACAAAACTGTTAACCAAAAATTTTCTTAATTTCAGATATGGAATCTTGTATAAAACGGCAAAGACCTATAAAGGTACAATGTGGAGTTGCCAAGAGGTCGTTATATGATCCTGTGAAAGGTAAAAATAGTTTTTTGCTTTTTTAAATATTCCTGTTAATAGTGTAATACCTTATGCCATTATTTTTAGGGGACTGGCAGATAATCTTAAATAAATTGAAAGAAGAATTGGAAAATGAAAAAGATAATTGTGCTGTATTTTGAAAAATCATAGTAGCATTGAATGTGTTAAGTGCTAAGAAAATCGTGATAACTTCCTAGGGACTTTTTTTACTTTTATATAAAGTTTTTTTTATACATATAGATTAAGAAAAAATTATATATTTTTATCAAATTACATATTGATATAAAAATTGTAAAATATTCCTAATCTTTGTATGAATTATATTTCTGCAATGTTAGACAAAAAAGACATTTTCAATCATTTTACAGCGGGAAAATGAAAATCTAAGCAAAAGGTATATTGAATAAGATTAGAAAGGGAAAATTTGAAATATTATAAAAGAAAAAGAAAACATTAAACTATACTTTATTTTGAATCATACACTGTACTGTATCTATAAACAAATTAGAACTTCATTATTGTCTTAACTAATATGACTTCTTGGCAATCGACTGCGGCTGAAAGTGGTTCACAATATTCACCCACCAACTGTCTTCAACACCTTTTGTAAACTCTCTTATAAATCTGTAGTTAAGTATGAATATCTTATCACGAAATTCCGGTTGTACTCTGGAATATAAATATACTTTTTAAAGTATTTAATGCATAAAAAATGTTGGCACTCAGTGGAAGTCGGCATGTAGACAATCGGGCTGACATGGCCCAAGACCAAATACAGAGCCCAAGAAAGAGTGAGCTAGCATGTTATTGTGGACAACCTTTGCCCCACTACAGGCAGCTTTTATGTCAATGTAAAAAAATTGCCATATTTTTCCTTTATGGTAAAAGAAAAAATTTTTTTTTCTTGCCTTAATTGAAACTGCGATGGCAATTTTTCGTATAGGTACTTTGGTAGTTAATACTCACAATAAGATAAAATAACACAACCCCAAGAGATATGCACAGATTAAAGATTAGACAGAGATAGCATAGAGTATGTTTGCTGTATGCCATCTTTGTCTACCTCACTGGCTTTTGAGTATGAGTGAAAGAGAGAGTGGCATGGCTGTCTCACTCACCCTAATGTAATAGGTGGAAGATCCCCAGTCTCTTGCATTTGTTTCAGTCCTTTTAAAACATGATAGCACATTGTTATCTCAACCCATCTCTTATCTGAATCATCAAACATTACACCTACCTGCAATTCAGATAGGAATATTTACAGTAGCTATATAAATCTTCATTTATTATGTATTATATTACAAAAATTCATATGTTGAAAAGTAAACATAGTAATTTTTTGTATAAAACAAACCTATTACTAAACAAAACCTAAACTTAAATGGAATTGTAGCTAATACTAAAGTTAACCATAAGGTTTTTTTTTTATATCAGAAGGTGGCAAACGATCAAGCGGCCACCTGAAATCGCTGAAATCGCGAAGTGACCGTTGCCCATAGACATGCGCAATGGCATATGCGTTGCCTACCTTTAATCGACGGAGGAGAGGATGCACAGAAAGAAAACATTTCCATGCATCCTCTCATCCGGAAAGTACTCTTTCACTTCCCATCCTTTCCTTATAAGAAATATGACGGGAAGGGAAAGAGGACTAATTTTGGCCTCCGGGACGCACACTCGTCAGACGAAATGCGGAATTGCTTCCACTTCACGCCTGTCTTCTGTGTGGTCGTGGCATTTCACCGGTTGAGCTGGGCCGATTCAAAAGGAGGTTTCATCACTTTAAAAAATAGTTGGTGATTAAAATGTTTTTATCGCGTTTTATAATTTGTAATAATTACCTGGTAAGGGAAAGCATAAAAAATATCTTCCTTATCTATAGGCAATAATTGTCTTTGAGTGACAGAGAGCTTGGTTACAGCATTTTTAAGAGCGACTATAGCATCCTTTTCAACTAAACCTTCTAGAGTTTGGAAATCACTCTTTTGTAGACATTCTGAAACAACCTGACACAAGATCTTAGTGAAATTGAATATCAAGTATTGGATGAATGACGTTTTTTTGATATGATAAAAATATATCATATCTTGGAACTCGCACAACAAAAAGCAAAAGATTATGAAAACGAACCTGAACTGCATGCTTAGAAGCCTCAATGAATTCGTTCAAGCTAAATTCCTGGTCAAAATAAGGCCTGATGATGAAGTTCGCAAACATCCAATTTTTAATATATTTTATAAACGACGGCCACATTACTGGCGGGAACTCCATCAGTTGGGGCAGTTTCCTTGATTCCGCATGATCTTCGCAATAAGTTCGCTGATGTATAGGAGGGCATGTTGTGGCAATTGGAAGTTGAATACTTTTTGGTGTAAACTTCTCACATAACCTAAAAGTCCTTGTACTTAGAAGTTGCCTAAATGCTAAATTCATTTTCGTTAAATTACCTGAAAATAGAAAACCTATTTAAACTAAGAGTTAATAAAATGAGCTTCAAATTTCACAAATATTGTAAAAAACACAAACAAAAACATTTGTTTTCTAATCTCTGTGAAAATGATAATGCCAAAAATAATACTCTATTTGTGATTGGTCAGAAAAATAAGTGTCAGAATTCCTGCATGCCTATTGGTTAATAAAAACAAATAGAGGCACGTTCGAAAACATTGTAGTTCAAATATTCTAATAATTCAAAATATCTTTACTTTGATTGATTAATTATTGGTTGTAATATAGATAAAAATTATAAAATACATATCACGGGAAATAAATTAAATCGCCATTAACCCCTCTTAAAACTTTTACAAAAAGGTAAAGTCTTCAAAATCAGAGACGATTTAGAAAATATGACATCTTTTCTTTCTGTCCAAACATTTTTATATACTCTTTGTGTCCAAACATAATGTCATTGTCAAGTAACTGTGTCAAACTGTATTCAAGGATTCAAGAGGCGATTTTTAAAAATTCTCAATATTACAAGATTTGTAAAAATTAAATAATAAATGGAATAATTTGTCGATAAACATTTTTCGTACTAATCCGAAACCAATACAAAAATGGACGATCAAGCGTGCCCCCGTTGTAAAACAACAAAGTACAGAAATCCTTCACTGAAGTTGATGGTAAATGTATGCGGCCACGCTTTATGCGAAAGTTGTGTGGATTTATTATTTTTAAAAGGTTAATTACTTTATTTTTATTTGAAAATTTGGTCTTATTGTAACATAATTGTTTTTCAGTATGCCTTACATTACCATTATGAAACATTCCAAGTCTACAAATTGTTTTAAAACTTTTAATTGGATAGTAATCGTATGTTACAGGGTCTGGTTCTTGTCCTGACTGTAATGTTCCCCTTCGTCGAAGTAATTTTCGAGTGCAGCTATTTGAGGATTCTATGGTGGAAAAAGAAATAGATATAAGAAAGAGAGTACTTAAGGATTATAATAAAAAAGAGGAAGATTTTGCTACTTTAAGGGAATACAATGATTATTTAGAAGAAATAGAAACAATTGTATACAATTTATGTAACAATATAGATGTTGTAGGTACTAATAAAAGGATAGAACAATACAAGAAAGATAATAAGGAATTAATTATGAAGAATAAAGTGAAAATAGGTAAGTTGTTTTGTTTTACAACATATAATACATTTCACATTTATTTTCTATCTCAGTGAGGTTGTAGATTAAGGGGTTACAATGATTTAAGAAACCAACAAATATTTTATCTATAAAAGTTTATATAAATGTATGAGATAATTGTTATCATACTTCAGTACAGTTGAAAAAATCTGTATGTTATTTGGAACTGAGATAGACTAGTCATTAAAAGCACAAATTTTATTCAAAAAACACGAGTGGTACACAAGAGACTTGTTTTCTAACACGTTGACGGACAATTGCGGCTATAGCTGTCAAAGCGAAGTTCACAATGTGGCATGACTGCTATAGCCGTCCAAAACGAAACGGTCGTTTTTAGACACTACGGCTATAGCAGCACAAATGTGCACTTACTGGCGTATACGTAGAAGCATAGTGTCGTGTTTTGAAAACATCTTTTTAGGTTGAAGTTCATATTTCACCTGTTATATATCGTCCTATCACTTAGTGTATAGAGTCCGCTGGCGCCATGACGGTTATAGCCGCAACCTAATTAAAGGTACTAAATTAATCAAAATTAAGTTTATTTAAGCAGAAAGAGTAAAACTATACTTCTAACATTCTAAAAATCACAAAAACATATAGTGTCAATTTTCGAACTTCGCTTGTTCCTACTGTCCGTCAACGTGTTAATATTACACAGACTAAAAAAATGGCATATGCTTCAAAAAAAAAATAATTTACCTATTTTATTTTGTATAGATTAGATAAATTAAAATTGACAATATTTTTCTCAATTCCAGGTAGAGAAGAGATAGAATTAGAGGAGATTTTAGAAACAGAAAAGCAAATGGAAGAATTACGGAGAGCAGAAATATCTAGACTAGAACAGGAAGCTAAAAAGCAAAAGATAAGAGAAAAGGAAGCACTTATCGATGAATTGATGTTTGCGGAGGGTGATGCTAAAGAGATATTAAATACATTTGCTCAGAATATTGCTAAGAAAGAAGAGATTGATGTATTACCAGTAATTCCTAAGGTATTTATTTTATTGTCTTTTCATGTCAGTCAATTATAGTCATAAACCATGTCATGTCAAAACAATCTTTAAGTATTATAAAACAGGTTACTAACATTTAATTTGAAGTGGAAACCCATGCCAAATGGAGGTCCATGGTCTCTGCGTACCCCTATGTTGTAGTGTTAAGTGTCAATCTCTGATCATTACTTATCTATGTCTCTGATAAATAGCATATGCTCTCCGTTTGTAATTTTCCTAGGCAAATTGTCAGTACATTGTATAACAAACAAACTAATTTCCAGTGACATGTTATATTTAAATATTTTGTAAACATATATAATTAAAAATACAATTGTGTTATAGTTCCTCAAATTATATTTCAGGTCACACAGTTCTCAACTGGAGTAAAATTCTCGAGAGGTTCGGGAAGTCAACAGGGTGTTCCAATATTAGAAGAAGGGCCTTTATACAAATATGAAGCACCAATAATACCAGACAGATGTGGTCCAGACCCACCCTCTATACAGAATATAATCTCTAAAGGGTATCTGCAACATGTAAGGTATGTATTGCTATATACTTCGTTTCAAACTAAATGCTATTTAAAGAAAAGTTTTTAAACAAAAAAAGCATTGCATACTTTATGGTTAAATTTATAATTAAATCATAGCCTGGAAGAACACATAGACTATTTATTAGGTTTATTTATTTCCGCGTGGACAGAATAGCGGTCGACGGCTACATTTCGAAATGTTGGAAAAAATAGGGTCATTATACAATAAAGGATGTTTTTTATTTGCAGTGTTTTTAATAATATCTATTTGGAAAACCTTACTATTTCATATGATGTAGATTCCAAAAACTGTTCCTGTTTCAACACTATTCTTAATAATATGTTTTTGAACAAATATTTTGACAGTGACAACTTATTTAATTCACAGAGCAGAGAATGAAACAGAGAAAGCGGGTGGGTACACTTCTACATTACCTTGTCTGCGCGCTCTACAGGATGCAATGGCTGGTCTGTATCATGCGAGCTGACATGAGAACGGCATAGAACCTGTTATTGTACTTGAGTAGAATGTGTATACAGGGTGTCCAGATCTAACTCATTGGCTACAGAAAATGTTTGTATTCCTTAGCATGCTGTATATTGTAAATTTTACAGGTTTTCAGACCTGTCATTTAAGAACAGCCTGTATATGGATTGGGTGTGATACATTATACAGGATGTTTGGATATTACTTATTGAATAAAAATTATCTTATTTTGGATCATCGCCCCTAATGAACCTACTTATGTTGTATTAGGCTGTTAACAATTCTGTTTAAAAAATACGGTAGAAAATACTATTAATATTATTACAAAGTTAGAACTATGTTTAAAACAGCAATATTGAAGAAGAGTTTCAATTTTTTTTATAATCTGACTGTAACTTTTTTCAAACTAGTCAGTTTGGTTCCATTTTAAGTTCATTTATTAAGAAAAAAACTTTTAAGTTATAAGTTAAAAGAAATAGGTGCAAAATGCAATTAAATTAACATTATTATTTTTTAGTTTTAATAAACTGTTTTGTTTATCTGTGTCATAATTTTTCTTTTTCAATTATTTCCGATTTTCAAGCAATCTTTTATTATCTATATTAAAATGTTATTGACTTCATATAAATTTCTATATTTAAAGTTAATTATAAAATAATCCGAGTTCAATTTATATATATTTATTTCGCTATGTCTGTCTGTTGAGTTTTCATTTAGTTTCAAGTAATAGAGGAGATGTGTAAATATGTCGTTAAGGTTTT
Source organism: Papilio xuthus (assembly GCF_000836235.2). Taxonomy (NCBI): domain Eukaryota; kingdom Metazoa; phylum Arthropoda; class Insecta; order Lepidoptera; family Papilionidae; genus Papilio; species Papilio xuthus. The sequence continues at coordinate 1,540,800 of NW_013531079.1, read as the reverse complement.
AAAAAGTATTTTGAGCTGTGAAATGTTGGCCTAATTAAAAATAAAAAACTAAAGATTTTTCTTTATTGTGTTTTACTAACCAACTGTTCCTTGATATATGTCATTTTGTACGAATGTATGGTAGGATCTGATTTTTTTTTGCAGATTTACGTGCATTATTTTTGACAGCTGCGCATACTGAACCTTTTTGATAGTTTTTTTTTAAATTGCAAATTTTTTTAGGTCTTCCTGAATTCCTTCCTTCATCGTGTGGATTTCAATGGCGAAACTTTTTTTTACCAATATTATAAATGCGTATTTTTGCATGGATGTTTGTTTGAAGCTATCTCCAAAACGGTTGCATGGATCTCGCTGAAATTTGGATAGATGTAGCACATAGCCTGGAAGAACAAAGAGGCTACTAGTTAGTTTTTTTTTAATTCCGCGCGGACGGAGTCTCGGCCTACATCTAGTTAATCCTCGTAATATATTTTTTTTATGTTTTAATACATACAAATTAACTTTACGATATAAACCATTTTATCATGGTATGAGGAAAGAACGGCAAGAGAGAAAACTAGATTTAGAGGTGTGTTAGGGAGTTCTGATGATTAACAAATAAGATTGTATTCATACTAACGGCGGTTGCCTCGGTAACGGCAAATTGAGTATGACGATTTATAGAAGTCAACGTGTTATAATGATATCTCTTTGGTCAGATTATAGTGGTATTTTTATATTCCCGCGCCGCCAGCCGCGCCGGACGCACAAACGAGCGGGCAAATATTGTCGTTGCGATAACGCGTCAAAGCACCGACCGAGGCTCTGAGCCACGACAAATAATGCAACGACGTCGCCGCACAGCGCCGGGCGTGCACGCTGTAGGGTTACCAAACTGTAACAAAATCTCGGACATCAAAATGTTTAAAGAAAATAAAATGTTTGACACACAACAATTGAAATAGTATAATAATTGCTATCCAACTATTTAAGCCGTAAATAAAATCTTACTAATATTATAAATGCGACGAACGTTTAGATGAATGGATGGATGTTTGTTTGAAGGTAACTCCAAGGCGGCTCAAAAGATGTCTATGAAAGGTATAAATATAGAAAATAGTCTGAAAGAACACATATATTATTATTTTTTATTCGCGCGTATGAAGTCACGGGCGATAGATAATATTCCATAATGAATGAATACGATTAATAGTTTTCCGAGGAAAATCTAAAATCATTGTGACCCTATCAATGGATGTGTCGAGACATCGCAGCTTAGAAAATACTGTTTAGTTTGTTGAGGAGATACCGTTATTATACAATGTTCAATGCCTGCGTTTCCGAACTAAGCAGATTATGGAGAAAACTTGTAACGTAATTTATTTTCTAAGTACCTTCCCTTGATGTTGGAATACGACAATAAACATAGTTCACAAAGTCTACAAGCTTACAGACAAATAAAATGTATGATAGAATATTCATATAATTTATATTACCTATCACGATAAACATAGTACTACAATAAATATTTATTTATAAATGAGGGTATTTTATTAGTAATTTTGTCATTAGAAATGTCAAACTGAACATTAGTATCCCCCGCGACTTCAAGTGCAGTGTAATTCGAAGCGTTGTTAAATAAAAAAATATTCGCATCAAATTAATTAAAAGAAATGAAATAACAACGTATTAGTGTGAAGATTATTGTAAATTTATTGGCAGCTTAAATAAGGGGTAAGTGAGTTCTAATTATTGTACTATTAAATCTGTATTTTATTTTATTATTATTAAAGGGAAGGTCAATTGACTGTTGCGTATTGGTAATTTACAGAAATAACCTTTAATTTAATTACTCAGTCAAATTGTATAGGATATTTAATTTAGTACATATTTCGTTTCCAAATATTGTTTACAAAGAATTCTTGAATAATCTTATATTATAAATGTGAATGTTTAGATTGATGGATGTTTGTTTGGTATCTCCAGAACGGCTGAACGGATCTTGATGAAATTTGGCATACATATAGAACATAGTCTGGAAGAACATATATGCAACTATTTTTTTTTAATTCCGTGTGGACGGAGCCGCAGTTGACAGCTAGTATTGTTATAATGTAGGAAAGTACAAAACGTTTGTTTGTTAAGAGCATAAAACCACAGACAACTGTTACTTCTTTTAATTTTAATAAAATACAAAAGTCACGTTATCGTTCGGTCGCAGACAAAGGCAGTTTAGTAAAATTATGTTTGTGTCGTCTAAAGTTTTCTAATACTGCGGAGATAGCGAGTCGTATCTAGTAGTCCGGGAGGGTACAGGGTAAGGTACATTGTACAGGGTAGGGTACAGGGATACAATTAGCATGTGAACAGGCTGCGTTGTGCGGCGTAGCGCCGCGGGCGCGCACTAATTGGCCCTGTGTAAACTTGCCCTGTTATCGGACTGCCCGAAGCGGTTATAATATGCTCGAGTAATATGGAATTAACTTTTATATAGTTTTATTGATAATTTAATAGATTTTGGGGGCATTACAAAGGATTTCGGAAATAAAATTTACAGAATATTTTCTATTGTATCCTTCATTACGTATAAAACTTACAAAGGCGATTTGCATATCTAGTTTCTAGTACGGTTATCCCCAGCCGATGATCTAAGCTAGATCTAGGGCGGAAGCAGCTATCATTATTGTCTTATTCGAAGTAGTTTTTACATTACATTTTTTACTTTACATTACATTTAGTAGTTTTTACATTACATTTTTTACAAAAAAGGCTAAAAAAAGGGTAGAACATTTATCAAGGTTAGCGAAAAAAAGTAACCGCCTAATCAAAGTCTGCCAATTATTGAATACGTCTCAATGCATCGAATGTTATTTATTAATTTTAATCGGAATTTTTTAATGTAATTCTTTCCACACTTAGCAACTCTCAAATCCGCCCCCCCAGCACACTAATATTGACTTCTTATTACCGTTCCGACCGCAGCCACGTCGACGTCGACGTCACGTCAGATTGCTACACCCAGCACCAAACACGACACGACAAATTGTTATTAATTCTTACTAGTTACTGCCGTCTTTTTTTTCTTTCCAGTCAAATGTTTATACTACAACTATATATTTAAAAAAAAACTCTCGATTTGTAGGTTGATACATAACAAGATAGCAATGGAATCGGTCTAAGTTTTTTTTTTGTTGAAAACGCTGTTTGATTTCTACTGCTAACCGCCCCTGTGGCCTAATGGATAAGGCATCGGCCTCCTAAGCCGGGGATTGTGGGTTCGAGTCCCACCAGGGGTAAAAGCATATAATTTTACTTTTAAATCGTCATATGAAGTTAAATTTTAGAGATAAATATGATTGTATATTAAGGGAATTTAAGGATTTTCTTTAATCAAATTGGAGAAGAGGCTAATTACAAGAAACCTGTTAAATCTATGGTAATATAACACAATACAAAAGAAGAATAAAGACCGCGATGCTCTTGGAAGTCTAAATTGGTTTTTAGCTATCAGTAAAGTTGCTTTTCGTTTGTTTTAAAATAGTTTGTTCAATTACGAAAGTTGGTGTTCCGTAAGCCACAGGACGTATCATTTTATGTTCAGCAGATAGCATCCGACTCTTTGAAGTTTAAAAGACAGGACTTGTCAAGCTCACATATTCCCCTCTTCCGAATAACAACGACAATACGTTTAAGTTGTACACTTTCTTGCTTGTGTGCTCATTTTCAGTGTCTAAATTTTTGAGACAGTAAGAATTTGTAATGTCTTAACTCATTTTATGCACATGTGTTATAGTCATCTTTACTGCGATTCTCGCGAATTAAAGCCGAATATATTTAATACAAGCGGTCGCAAGTGACTTTGTTAGGGCGGGAAAAAATAAACTAGCCTAATATGCCTGGGTGTAGCTACGTTCCCGCCAAAGTACCGTCGAAATTAATTCTTCAGGCCTTGCGGACAGACATACAGACAGGCAAACAGATAAAAATAAAATACGTAATAGACAATGCTGACTCTTTGCCGAGTCCTTTACTGTATAGTCAAATATCCGACTAGACGTGGAACCAAGCTCTTTGGTAACATTTAATTTGTAATATTGTATGAAATTTAGTGTAGATACGCTCAGTCTGAAGCAATTTCAGTTAAACCCTGCACGGGTTTTATAACAAACAATGCACACGTGAGTTTCCATAAGATTAAGAGAAAAGGACAAAAGACGAAAAGTTTAAGAATTTATAGAAATATTTTTTTAATTATTTTCTGTTACCTGATAAAAACATATATCTTACTAATATTATAAATGCTAATGTTTGCATGTATGGATGGATGTTTTATTTAAAGATATCTCCGGAACGGCTGAACGGATTTTGATTAAATTTGGCACACAAGAACACACAATAATGTTTTTTTTTAGTTCCGCGCGGTCGGAGTCGCGGGTGACAGTTAGTCCAAATAATAATAAAATTATTTTTGATTACTGCAAATATTTTTGATTCAAAACTTACCTCTAACCATCGACAATAAATTGATATTTATTGTTCAAGAAATTTGTTGCTTCTAAACTAATCGTGGCCTAAAGAAGTAGGCAGAGAATACAGTTTTCCATTTGACTTAATCTTGGTACCTCTCGCCTTTTACTTTCAAATTTCTATTTCAAGTGACTCTTTTTAAAAGTAGTTTTTTTTATAAAAGAAGTGGGCAAACGAGTATCGGGAACATCGAGGTTATGGAGTTATATTCATCAACGTCCATGGAGTTCGCTATAAAAAAAGTTTTAAATTGCACATACGATATAATCAAAACAATAATACACCTTAGCTACGCACGATCAGATAATTGATCCCCTTTACCGCAGTAGCTGTTGATACTAAACACAAAATTAGCATATTGTGCATCGCAATCAATATAATCTTCGATATCCATTTACTACCCATTGTGTTGAAACTGGAACCCCTTTGTTCTGTGCACGGGTTTCGGAACGCAACCCGAGGCAACATGGCGTCCAAACGTCATCCAAAACAAAGATGGCCGCCACGCATATTGTTAATGGTTTTGCATTTCGAGCGGTAAATTTAATTATTATCAGTTTACAAAAACTTTCACGGTGTTTGAATGTTTGTAGAGTTGTTATGACTGCATAATTTAGTTTTTGTTCTGTTTCCATTTTTATTTTTTTAATTTATGAAGAAAATGTAGATCTTGTAATCTCTAGAGTGGTCAAAGACGTTAAATATAATTCGCTTGACGTTACGTTTTGATATAAATTTAAATGAAAATAGCTTGTTGCTAAAAATATATTTATTAATGTCATATAATATGCAAAACCTTGATGACATAAAATAAAAAAAATAAAAACATGACACAAAAGGAACTTGTGGTACTTTTTTGACGTGTGAAACGGTGGCGCTAGTGAGCTATCATAATTTATTTAGACTTGTACACACCGGGTCAGACAATGTCGGCCTACAAGATAATATTCATCCAAAAGTTTAGTGACGATCGTAGTTCATATGTTTGTTTTGCTAAATGAAATATTAACCTTGTAACTAAAGTAATAAAATTTGATTAGTTGGAGATAGCAGTTTGTAATACATTGACTAGCAATTACATTGATAGGAGACCAGACGGAACGACGGCCAAACAATAACATAAAAGAATCGATATTGCGAGATACAAATGAATAATCTATAAATGCCTTTAAGATATTGATAGTGTGAGTTATGAAACTCACAGACAGTACCTTATCAATTATTTTATTATAATATTGAGTTATATGTATCGTCAGGTCATATAAATACACATATGTCCCCATGGAGGGACTCAGAGCCTACACAAGTTAGGGATGACTAGGCCAAAGTCAACCATACTAGCCTTGTGCGGGTAGGTTTGGTATAAAGCTTTTAAGACTACAAGGGACAATTCCTTAAGTGGTGATCTATTATAGAAATATCAAATATCAATGGGATATCAAGTTTAATTTTATTATACATAAGATTTTTGGTCTAGTATAAGCTAGTCAATATAAGAACCTATTAAAATAAATTTAGATAGTTTGAGAAAGAAAAGGATAGTAAGATGTGACGTAACATGAATTTAAGTGTGTCCTGTCTGAATATTGTTAGGTCTACGTGCAAAGTTAATACGATCCGGTTATTAGGAGTATAATAAGTCGGCATATTCCATACTCAGCTCGATCCGCAGATATCATCTCGCGCTATTTTTATTTTATTCATAGAGAGAGAATCTTTATTCTTTTGTTTACTCCATTTTACCGCCAGAGGTCGCTACTGCGCGACACACATAAATTCCCTTTTGTTTAGGGTCCCTTATAGAAAGTTCCATAAATCACTGTATAGATTTTCGAGTAATAACTTTTATTTTTAATATAAGATAACTTTGACTCGTGGTGTTTTCAGCCACGTCTTTTCTACCTTAGTTTAGTTCCATCCTTATAGTCATGGTATGATGCTAAGAAAATCTTTAACACGTATTGATAATAATTAATAACTGTAAAAAATACGGTTAGTTCTAATTATTTTTTTTAGATAAGAGGGGCAACCGAGCATCGGGAACACCGAGGTGTTCATCATCGGCTATGGACATCTGTAATACGAGAGGAACTGCAGATACTTTGAGAAGATGGTAATGATGATTATTAATTAGTGAAACAATAAAGAAATAATTAAGTAAATCGGCTAGTAGCTAACTATAATTTTAAAAAGTAAATAAGTATGGAACCCATGTACAATATTACTACCTGGCCTATGTTATTTTTTTCTTGCTAAATGGCTCTTCGACATTTATGTTGAAGGTCGATGAAACAAATTCATCATGCCATATTTATGGTAAGATTTAATTAAAACTATTTGCTTTCATTCTAATTTATTTAATTTAAAGTACACTTGTATAAATTTTAAATCTTTTTAATGAATAAGCAAATTATTGATGGTAGCTTTTGGCTACGATTTCGTTCTCGCGGTATAAAAAAAATTATATATTTTTTAAATTATAAGCGACCAGCGGCTACCTTCGATTAGATACGCCGAAATAGCGAAACGACTGCTGTTCATAGACATCTGCAATTGTAGATAGAAAATATTTCCCCTTTCCTGTGTGTCCCCTCCTCTGTCAAATCTTCCCCTTCCATACTTTTTTTTATTAGAAAGAGAGGGAAGGAAAACAGGACTAAAGTTAGTCCTCCGACACCACTTCACGCCTGTCTTCTGTGAGGTTGTAATACTGTACCGGGCCAGCCAACCAATTCGTGCTGGCATCTACCACTGTTAAAAATAGCCCTTGTTATAGATTGAAATCATTTAGCTGTATAGTATCTAGATAATATGAAGTAGGGTAAAACAAACTGGCACAATAGATCAGTTATCTGTGGGTGTCGGATTTTTAAGAAAAAACAAACTTCAAGCTGAAATCGATAAATGTCAAAAACGTCAAACTTCGAAAAAAGAACGCGGTCGGCGGAAACGGCGCCATTAGTGCGTTTTATACTTTTTAAATTGATCAGTTGTTAGCAGCATGGCGTAGACGTCATCGCCCGCCGAGCGCGCGCGGGTAAAAACATCGCGGTTAGGTAAACGCGTTTCGTTTACACTAAACTGATCCTTTTAAAATAGTGATGCTAGTTTTCGTATCGATATTCGGAACGGACTAGATAAATTTTGGAAATACTTATAACTGTACAGAAAACCAGTCTTTTTATATGATACACAACGACATTCTTTGCCATAACTTTTCTATAGCCATTTATATTTTCCTTATCTACCTTTTCATCTGTTCTAGATAACCACAGACATCAGTAACACGTCTACAATGTCGTCTAAAGGCATGTATACCTTTAATTCTTTATAAATAAATCTGTCAATTTTAAAATATAACAGTGTCTTTGTAATCTCTATTGTATAAAGTATTTTAATGCATTTAAAGTTAAATTAATTATACTCAATAATACTTTACCTACCGACTTTCAGCCGACATGAAGACAATCGGGCTGACATGGCACGAGACGAAACGCAGACCCCTAGATGGAGCGAGCTGGCGGCGCACTGTTGACGTCCTTTACGAGGACATACGAAAGTCAAGTCAAGTAAGTCAACTCATACTTTATCGATATCGATAGAATATAATACAGCCATCCCTTTTACGTGTATTTATTTATCAAAATACTGGTTTGTATCAGCGGTCAATCATCACTGTGTTTTCAGATCACTCAGCGCTAAAACTCCCGAACCATACGTCTCTATAAAACGTAGAGTAAACTCTAAAGTCTATATTGTTCATTTTTACTGCGCATTAATTTGTTTATCTACTATTAACATGCCTTAATTTACGGCAGTAATAAAAACCGCACGGTATGTTTTGGAATTTGCTCTCGCCTGTTGTTTTTTTTTAGTGCAGTGAAAATATTTTTTAACGTACACAAAGGTTTTATGGTTTTAAAAACCTAGTAGCCTAGTGATGTTAGTTTATTACCTATGCTTATCTATTCCTAGAAGAGTCGAAGTTATTTCTAGAAGATATACTAAGTGAAAATTAGAGTAAAGAAGCTATAACAATCTTCGTAGTAGTATAAATAGATAGAGCGAGATACAATTAGCATTTTACATTTTACTTACTTAAGAAATAACCATTTTATCAATTTATTATTTGATAAAGGCAAAGTCGTGAGAAAAAGCTAGTATCTATACCATATCCGTGTACTTTTATTGCTTTACTTTTTAATTTTGTTTTTAACAATGTCTTTTTATTGGTCGTTTAAGGATCGCTTTAGGCGATAAAACCGCAAGACATTTATACGGCATTATATCATCCAGGATCGAGGGAAGGCAATTCTCACGTCTTTAAAATGATCTTTAACGTGTATTTAAATCTCAATTGAGGCAAATCAATGTCTATCTTACGTCAGGAAAGACGTGTAGTCCGACAAATTTATCTGACCAGATTGATATAAGTGAAATTAAATTAATTACGTTGCCAATTTGTAAGTGCCAGTATTTATTCATAATATCTGATCGAATTAATCGCAATAACATCGACTTTGTTACCGGGGCAGTAAAGTTTGTAGCGATGTAATGTACGCGTACATTTGCCCGCTCCGGACGCACCGCACTGACGGCCAGCAACTGATTGCTTTGTTGATAAATTTCGTCTTTTAAACTAAATCCGTAAAGCAAACTGAAATTGGTCGCGGGTTGTGCGTGCGGTGCGTCCGACGCGGGCCAATGACCTCGTACCTATAATATGTTATTCGTTAGGATCTCAACTGGCAAAGTCTTAATGAAATAATGTGCAAAACAATTGAAAATCGCCATTCTAACGTTCAACTCACATTGGCCGCAATAGCTACAATTGAAGACGCTATTAAACTGTACGTAATAGTCAATAGCATTTAAACTACGGTTGGAAATAACTCTGCAACTTACGAACTGTTTCTAAATTTATAATTAATCACTACTTAAAGGCTACATAATATAATTTACTTTTAATAAAATTGGATGTGACAAGGAAAACTTAAAGCATTAATGATGTACCTCGTTGTACGACTAAGAAGAGTTGGATTGCGTGAAAGGTGATATGATATTACAAGGAAGTGGACTAAAATAACGAATGATCGATGTATCTGGCAGATAAAAGGAGGAATGTCATATGTTACATACCTGAGGGTCGCAACCTCACTTCTAGATTTTTTAACCGATTTCTAATTTTAGGGTTCTCAATTCGTTTGAGGTTTATGTTTGTTACTTCGTAGCTTCGCTCTTTATCATTCAATTTTGATGATTCTTTTTTAATCGAAAGGTAATGTATATCATGTATACAATTTTATTTTTTATTAAAAACTATTCAGTAGTTTTTTTCTTATAATTATTTATTACTTTTATCCTTTTCAGTTTGGTTTTAAACTATCTTTCGTTTGGATACAAGGATTATGCAATAATGTTTGCTCAATTTCGCTTCGTATGTAAGTAAAAGCCAACTGTAGGAGCTTAATGGATTGGATACATCGGTAACAGGGCGAGTTGTGTTCATAATCTCGCGGTATCAATGATTATATGGCTTCCGGCTTACTACATGTTAAAATCGAGTAAAGTTCTATAAAACCTAAGGATAGGATACATAGGGATGACTAAGTGACATTACATCCATAATATCGTAGTCAGAAATTGACAAAATAAAGCTGTTTTAAGATAAATTAGTAGTTGATAATCTTATTTAAGGCGCGAACGATAAGTGACATTTAAGGTATTTTTGTAAAGAAAAATCTTCGTATATTATGAGTTATAGTTGAACAAGCTATAGCCCGCAACTCCGTCTGCGCAGAATTAAAAAAAACATAATTATTAACCAATGTGTTCTTTCACACTATGTTCTGTATGTATGCCAAATTTCTTGCTGTGCAATCGTTCTGGGGATACCTTTAAATAAACATCCATCCATCCATCTAATCATTCTCTTTTATAATATTAGTAAGATTAGGACCAATTGGGAGGATTAGTAAAAATAAATAGTTTAATTCTGTTAATATGCAGCGACTAAAGTTTAACTTTACATTGATACAGAAATAAAAAATAACTAGAAACTTCTATAATTACTAGAAAGCTTTATAAAGCAAGGGGTTGGTAATTATATATATAAACAGCTGATGCCGCTGTCTGTCGGTCCGCTTGATCGGATGCAATTACAGTTTAGTGCGGCCGTAAAAATGGGGTAACAAAATGGTCCGCAGGTAAAACCCCATTGTTGACCGCAGCTTTTTTTTAATCCCAAGTTATAAATAAGTTTCACTCAAATGAACATCGGGTTTAACAAATCTAGTTTTCGTTTTTAACCACGATTGTATTTTAAAATCGATCATCATCATCATCAGCTCACTATACGTCCCCACCGAGGGGTTTGGAGCCTACCCTAAGTTAAGGGTGATTAGGACATAGTCAACCACGCTGGCCATGTGCGGGTTGGTTGACTTCACACATATCTTTGAATTTCTTCTCAGATATGTGCAGGTTGCATCACGATGTTTTCCTTCACCGTAAGAACGTCGGTTAAATGTACATATTTAAATCGAAAAACACATTGGTATATGGTTTGATTTGAACTCAGGACCTGCAGATTACAATTCAAGTGCCTAAACCCCTGAGCCACCGACGCTCTACGACTTTGACTATCTATTTAAATTGTATAGTCAAAGTAAATTAACGTTATGTAAGATAGACTTATTTGATGTTCCCTTTTTTGTTTTTTACAGATTTGTAGGTCATGGTAACCATACGCGGACCGCAGTTTGCATTCGCAGATAAAAATGTCGATTTCAAAGACTTGAAGTAACCCGTGTATGCGAGCGCTTACTCGACCCGAATGCTTAGGAATTGCCAGCTTTTTTAAAAATGCTAAGGCATATAAATAATGATAAATTAGTACCAATTAACCGTGGGTTAACAGACCATAATGTCTGTATATCCCCTATCATTCATCTTTGACAAAACAGAGGATTTTGGGCTCGGAAATCCACGGTTATTTATTGTAAAAATAGTTTATTCTGTTCGGCTTAAGTAAAGAGGTTAGTTGATTGTTGATTCCGTGTAATAGTAATCTTGTGAAAGGTTTTGCATAGTTGATAAGATTAAGACTGTCATGTTTCTAATTCAACTGCCTGCAAATTGGTTACATGATTAGATACGTCCGTATACCAAATGGAATTTCTAGTAACCTTATAATTTGAAATGCACCGACATTAAGAATGATTTGAGTTTAATAGTATCCAGATTGCTTTGGATAAGATTAGAGATATTATTTTTAGATAAACACTTGCAGTCGCCCGTGACTCCGTTCGCGTGGAATTAAAAAAATATAGTAGCCTACGTGTTATCCCATACTATGTTCTATATGAATGCCAAGTTAAATCGAGACCCGTTCAGCCGCTCTGGAGATACCTTCATACAAACATCCATCCATCTATCAATCCAAACATACACTTTTGTAATAATAGTATGATTTGTACAGTCCCTATCAGGCGTGAAGTAGAAAGATACATCTCATACAAATTTCGATATACGATACGATACGTTACGATAACGCATATCACAAATATTCGTAATAGACCCTCAGATAAATAACAGTTTGACAACTCTCTTCGACGTCAATAGTGGTTAGTTTTTTTACAGACTTTTATTGAGTTGTGAAATGATACTGCCTTTTTTACCTATAAGACCTGTTTTTTTTTACTTAATATGTACTATTATTATTTGTTAAAAGAATTTTGATAATACTTTTAAATCTACCAAGAGTTTATCAAATCTTTTTGGATAGTGTAAAGTTAAAGAATTTATTGGGCTTCGATTCTCATTTCAAAAATGGTGGCAACCCGAAGAAGCGAAACGCTTTGACATTTTGAAGTGCATCGCAGTGGATGGTGGCCCATGGTAGGGCTTTTAAAGGATGAACTCGTGCTTGTATTGCATTTACGCGCCCTCCAATACGACCCTTCCCCTTACCGGCGAATCCTATGGAATACTTACAAACGATTCAAAAGCAAGCCAGTCTGGTTTTGTATTTCCATGCGCGCGGATCGCAGGCGCGTCGCTCGTCCAAACGTAACCGTTCCAAAGTCTCTTTCGAATTTTGAAAAAGGAACACTACAGCTTCTTTTTGTCTATTCATTTCTTAATATGTCTGGCTATTGAATTTTGACGTTTCGTTGTTTTTTTTTCGTCTACGGATTTTGGGTGAAAGTCATAAACTTTTAAGAAAGTTTTTGAAAAGTTTTTTTTTCTATATTTGAATGTAATAAGAAATTGTTTGTGATCGAAATGATATTGTTTTGTGCCTAATTACTGTTTCGTTTGATTTTTTTTTATAAAGAAAATGCAAATTTATTTTTTTGTTATTGTTTTGATGTTTTGCTGTGTTTTTGTGAAGTGAGCAACTATTTTGAAGTGATTTAAATTCTAAATAGGACGTTTGAGTGGTAACGGTAAATTAAGTTTTGTCAAACATTGGAGCATCATGAAGCTATTTTGGAAAGTTTTGTGTTTTTTTATTCTCTTTATTGAAGTTGTCACCGGAAATTGGTGGTAAGTTTTGATTCCATTTTTAAACAAAAAAGAAAAAAAAACTACTTTTTATTTCTATTTTTTTTAACAATCGTCTGAAAACTTATGTTACTGGCTGTTTTGGTAGATATCTTTAAATAGCGTTTTGTTAACATAAATAACGAAATGTTTACTTCTTGCTTTGTTCTCTACATTGTAGTTTTATACGAGACGTAAAAACATTTTTTTAAAACGTACCACAACTTTATTTTAAAAGTAAAATTTTTCAGAACATATTGAAGAGTTTAAAAATTGTCAGAAAAAAAAAACTAAAAATCAAAACGTAAAAAATAAAAAAAAATATGTCTAATGATTACATATTAGCAAGAAAACCATTATAAAAACCTTATTGTGTTGTGTTTTGTAAACTTTGAAAGTGAACTTTTTTTAGAATGCCATAAAAATATATTTTTTAAATAGGCAGTGCAACATATTATAAAATTAAATTAAAATATAAAAATTAATAATAAAATATTCCGATTATTCATTTTTTAATTCACAATTTATCAAAACTACGTTATCTTATCTTAAAAAATTGATTGACGTATGTTCACAGTTCTCGGACATACAAGAAAATTTTTTATATACGTAAACTTTTTATACATTTTGCGTGTTTTTCATTTACTTTAACTTCACGTTGATATAGGGAGAAAAAAAAGCTAGGATTGCACTTAACTCGAGATTGTCTACACCCGGCTTGTGGAGTCCTCACTCCTATGTTTGCGGCTAATTAGTTGTGAGATTTTTATGACGTTCATTTTTTTTTTACATTTTTTATTCTCACGGAGAACGCCAAGAGTGTAGACTACATATGAAAATGGAATTTTATTTTTCTTTATCATATGACTGTTTATTTTGTGAATGTTAAAAGTGTAAATCTTTGTGCAAAAAATTTACTCGTTAGAAATTAAAATACCTATTATATTTTTAATTTTTTTAGGTCAAAAACCTACTTTGGTATCTTCGGAATATCCTACCAAAGTTTAATCGAAATCTATCCAGTGGTTTAGGAATGCAAAGGGAACACGCGAATAAAATTTGATTATTATTTTTATAAGAATTCATCTGTGTGAATATAAAAATCTAATACAAAATACAGCCTATATCATCCAGGGATAGTGTAGCTTCCCAATAGTGAAAGAATTTTTCAAAACGATACAGTAATTTCGGAGTCTATTCAATGCAAACAATCAAATATTCCCCTTTTATAATATTAATATAGATTTACCTTATCATTAAAAAAATGTTTTATTTGTTCATTAATTATCTTTTTTTAAGGTACGCGTTCATTGGCCTGCTTCAGACGCACCGTACGTACGGCCCGCAACGGATTTTAATGTGCTTTGTATTATTTTAAGAAGGAATTTATCATCAAGTATTGCGTTGCGGGCCGCGTGTGCGGTGTGTCCGGCGCGAGCCAATGGACGCGTACCTTTATAAACATTTATATCTAAATACAGTTAATCATTGGTGTCCGAGAAATCGATTTAAATTGTATAGAAGCGTTGCCAATCGATCTATTAAAGCATTGGAAATCGATACGCCAGTGTTAACAAAATCTTGAATATAGCTACCGTTTATAGATTGAATATATACCATCATTTATCGTGGGTTTTCACTGCCGAATAACTCAAATAAAACTCGACAAAACATTACCTTTTCTTTCTTTAAAGACTACGTGATGAGACTATGTTTTTCTTTGAGCATCATAAGTGGTAATCCACGGTTATCTTATAAATAAAATTCTCTTGTCACATTGTTAGTGACCATACTCCTTCGAAACGGCTTGACCGATTTTTATGAAATTTTATATGCATATCCAGTAGGTTTCGAGAATCGGCTACTATCTATTTTTCAATCTGGCGCAGACGTAGTCACGGGCGACAGCTAGTTATTTATATGTGCAAGAAATTATTTATCTCGTATGTTATTTTCTAGTATCATATTGATAATTTTGTGTAAATAAGTTATACGACTTTATTTTAATTATTATTTGATTCTTCAGTAAAACGATAGAAGTAATAAAATAGGCCTGCTTATAAATACACTAGCTTTCACCCCCGACTCCGTCCGCGCGGAATTAAAAAAAGACATAATTAAGTAGCCTATGTGTTCTTCCAGACTATGTTCTATATGCATGTCAAATGTAATCGTGGTATTTTTATAGATACCTACAAATAAACATCCATCCATACATCCATCCATCCGTCCAAACATTCGCATTGATAATATCAGTAAGATAGCTGTTATTCTTGTTTTAGTAAGAAAATATGTACGTATCCTTTACATATATCTATCAACATTATATTTGCAAAGTTTAACAAATATGTTTAGTTAAATTGCCTTGCAACGGTAAGCATTGTTTGCAATCTTTGTTGTCTCAGTGTCTGCATACGTTTGTTACTCAGTTTGGTGAAAATTCAAGTGTTAAATCAACACGTATCTATATGAGAGGTAATCTCATTGTAAAGTAGGAAAAATTACTTACCACTAGCTATCGCCCGTGACTCTATCAGTAGTTAAAAAAACATAATTAGTAGCCTATGTGCTCTTCCGGGCTATGTTCTACATGTATGCCAAATTTCATCGTGATCCGTTAAGCCGTTCTGGTGATACCTTCAAACAAACATCCATCCATCTAAACATTCGCGTTTATTATGTTAGTAAGATGAAAATTCAAGTGTAATCTTATTTTAGAGTAGTTTATTCATTTAAACGAAAGTTAGTGAATTTAGTAGAGTATATATTTATGTTTTTTGGTATGTACAAATAAGTTTGGATGTTTGTTAAATAATAAGATTATTTTAAATGCGAATGTTTAGATAGATGGATGTTTGTTTGAGGTATCCTCAGAACGGCTGCATGGATCTCGTTGAAATTTGGCATAGATGTAAAACATAGTCTAGAAGTACACATAGGCTACTAATCAAGCAATTACGTGCGGACGGAGTCGCAGGCTACAGCTAGTTATAATCACAATTGTTTGTGTTGTAATTCATAGGTTTATTTTATACAAAATGTGATTTTAATTTCTTTGAAACTTAAGTGCCTTAGGCAGGTGTTGTGTATAATTTCTTGTAACATGTCGCACCGAACATTCTTACCTATCCCGCGAATTCGCATCGCATACATGAAACGCGATCCCCGTCCTCAAGTCAGTACAGTCACATACGTTGACAGTGTGAAAGATAATAGTTTATTTTTTATAAAATTTATTTTATGAAGAATTGATGTGATAGTTTTGCGATTGGTTGTATCACTTCTGCTACGCTATAGTAAGATAGTAAGTGTCATGTTTAATTTATAAAATACTAGCTGTCTCCCGCGACCCTGTCCACGCGGAATTAAAAAAAAGCTTACTGCTTTTGTGTTCTTTCAGGCTGTGTTTTACATCGGTGCCAAATTTCAGTGAGATCTATGGAGAAGTCCGATGATACCTTCTAAAAAACATCCATCCATCCATCTAAACATTCGCATTTATAATGTTAGTAAGATAACTTTCCTTAATCAATCAAATCAAAATACAATTTTTAGCATCCGAAATTTGGCACGTATATAGAACATAGTCTACAAAAGCACATAGACTATTAATTAAGTTTTTTTTTAATTCCGCGCTCACGTAGTCTCGGGCGACAGCTAGTTAAGAGATATTCATCGGCATATCATTATAACAGTCTGATTTCTTTTATTTTATACAACTTTTTAAATTTTTATATTTCTCTAAGCACAGTTTATCGTGACTGTACCAATGCATTTGTGCTGCACACGAGTGATTAATGGGAAAGATCCCGTTGTGTGCAGGTCGTGAGAAGAGGCTAGCTTTCCACAGACACGAGAAAACTTATGCCTTGTCTACCCTAAAGGTACTATAGGGTTTCATTTCAAAAAACCGCTTAAATGAAAATGAATCTTGATGCAATAAGTTAAGTTATATTTTAACTTGCTTTCATAGGCATAGCCTAGTATTAATAAAAGTACATAAAATTAATGATTTATGAATCTTATATATTATATAAAATAATCGTCTCACAATGTTAGTTACCATACTGCTCCGAAACGGCTTGACTGATTTTTCTGAAAATTCATATGCATATTTAGTAATTCTGAGAATCGGCTTCTATCTATTATTTAATCCAACGCGGACAAAGTCGCCGGCCACATCTAGTATCTTTATAATAATAAAAGTAATTTTCTTTCAATAGGATATTTATAGTAGAACAGCAAAATATTATAACCTAATTTAACTATTTACTAGTGATTTGTCGTAGTTTATATTTTATCATTGAACAACTTGTAAGTTATATATCGTAAACATTCTACTTGATATCTTGCTTGTTTTGTTAATATGTTACTCGTTTATATAAGATAATTTCCTATTGTTTAACATTCTTAAAGGTATTTGCTTTAAATTGTATAGCATTGTAATTAGAACATATTCAATTTGTATCTTTACTCCGACGTTCTTACGGTGAAGGAAAACATCGTGATGCAACCTGTACATATCTGAGAAGTATTATAATTCAAAGATATGTGTGAAGTCAACCAACCTGCACTTGGCCAGTGGTTGACTATGGCCTAATCACCACTTAAATTAGGGTAGGCTCCGAGCCCCTCGGTGTGGACGTGTATAGTGAGCTGATGATGATCTTTACAATATTAACCGTGGTTTTTTTGACACCGAAATCACCGTTAATCTTATAAATAAAATTCTCGTGTCACAATTTTCGTTCCCATACTCCTCCGAAATGGCTTGACCGATACTCATGGTATTTTGTGGGCATATTGAGTAGGTCTGAGAATCGGCCAACATCTATTTTTAATCACGCGCTGACGAAGTCGCGGGCGACAGCTAGTAATATATTGTTGTCTCTATTTTGTAAAACATAATGAGAGGGATGACGATATGTTTTATACAAATATATTGGTCTCAGAAATGATAAATGATGTTGTAAAAACGTGTATTATTTTCATATTTGTTCGCTCATTGGTCTTTATCTGTGATTTTGTGTGTTTAAATCATAACAACTAAAGTCCAAAAAAATAGTAAAAAAAATCTATAGAAGCTTACTTTGAAATGAGAATTAAGAAATATGTGAAAATACCTATTTGAAAGCTGAATTATATTCGTAAAATGTAGTAATTTCGTGGTTTCTTAACAATTGGTGTTACGAAACCGACAAAAGAGAAGAGGATCTCTTGTGTCGGAGGCCAAGACCCACTTTGGGTCGATACGCCAGCGGTATAAGTAATTCGGTGGAAATTGTAAGAGAAAATGTAAAGCTATAAGGTAATATTAAAAGAAAATGTTGGCTTTCATAAATATATTGTAATTTAAAAAAGGTAAAAAGGTTTAAAAACGTGTGTTTACATATTTTTGTTTTGGATTAGAGTATACTAGGTTGCAAGGAACGTTTCCAATGTTTGTCAACTAGCGTTTGATGTCGCACGCCGCGATTTCCGCACCGGCTCGCTGTGGCGGCAGTTAAAATTATTTATACCCCAGCCGGCGTACGGAATAACTTTCACCGCCTTTTGCTTGACTATTTTGTAAACATGCGTAGACTTATCGAACCTTAGTATTAGATGAACTTCGAAATGATTTTGGCACAAATTTAATTTACAAAAAATCACCTCTAACACTTTAAGCTAGTTTTAAAGCTAAGCTACCGCTTTCGAAGTTAGGGCCAAACGAATAATTTAAATCTTCATATCGTACTAATATTATAAATGCTAATTTGATGGGATTTTGTAAGAAAGTATCTCCGGAACGCACGTATGAATCGCGTTGAAATTTGGCATAGATGTTAGAACATAATCTGGAAAAACACATATACTAAATATTTTTTTTGTTTTAATCTAGCGCGGAACGAGTCATGGGCGACTGCTACTATGACCAATTAATTACATAAAGTGGTTTAAAGCAATTTGAAATGTTGCAATGTATTAAAGAGAATTGTTAAGAACCGTGACTCGATGCTTCGTAGATCCTTACACTGTCATCGTTATATTAACAGCTCAAATCAAAACATGCAAGTTTCTCTTATGTTATTTTATGCAGTACATATACAAGCAACTTGCAATTGCATACGAAATCAACATAAAATTGGTAGTTTTATTCACAAATTCCGCGAGAGTTGAATTAATTTTGTATTAATAAAATGTGTTAATTACCAGGTCGACATAAATTTAAAGAGTCAGCCACACAACCTGTAAGATAATCAAAGCCATAATCAAAACGAGTTTCAAGCCCGTTCACCTATCGTTGACCACTTTTATTTAGCTAAAATTATACTTTGATATACCTAACATATTTAACTTCGAAGATTACGAGTATTACGATGACTAAAGTATAGCTCTAAAACTGTTTTATAAGTAAAGTTGTGTTAAAAAAAGTTGGATCTTTTATTCCTAAGTAACTTCAAAACGGCTAAAAGGATTTTAAAATTGGAATTTAAAATTGGGATAAAAAAATATCTAGACAATTTTCAGTTAAATATGTGTTTTAACCTTTTGATAGCCGGTGATTCTTATTATGTTCATCAACGTTATAAAAGAATACGTTGTAACTTTACCTTTAAATGCTAAAACCAAACTGCTTTCGGTATAAGTATTTTGTTAAGATTGCATTACGAAAATATAAAAATAATTATATAAAAAAATCATGATTTTTGGTCATGTATAAAATCATTGTGCGATAAAAGGTTAACTAAACTACTGTCTAAGTTTCATGGTTAGGTCCGACATATTTTGGACTAGCTATCGCCCGCGATTCCGTCCGCACGGATTTATAAAAAAACATAATAAGTAGCCTATGTGTTCTATCAGACTATGTTCTATATGTACACCAAATTTCATCGAGATCCGTTAAGCCATTCATCTAAAATTTTACAGAACAAAACTCTACGTCTAATGAAATAGTTAAGCTAATAGATAAATAAACATCTTATGAGATCATAGACGAAATCTTAAGAGGGGCACTAAATTACTAGTGTTGTCATATTCACAAAAAGACCCACAAACACGTGTCTGAATTTGTCGCCAACATAATAATAAATTGTAGCTAATTACGCCAAGATTTCATTGCCCAGCTTCCTTTAAAGTTCAAGTGAATACATGTTCCTAATAATAGTTCAAAGAAGCATATTTTACGGTTACAGGACAAATGTAGGCAGATGTTAATGTTAACGCTTGGTTGCTTTCAAACGGAGCCGAACGAATCATTTTACTAAGAATTTCAATATAGTTTTTTGTGTACGGAATGTATCAGTTACTCAAACATCCGAAATTCTATTGAAGTGGTACGATGTATATGAAAGGGAATTAGGGATGCTCTTTTTATCGATGTATTTTATTTGTGATACGTTTGTTGATGGATTTAATAGTTGAATAATGGATACTAATGTTTATTTTTTTTTAGTGAAACTGATATAAAAAAATTCAAAATTGGAACACCAGGATACGCTCCTGGTGTTCCAATTTTGAATTTTTTACAATCTTAAAAAACAACCGAATTTATAACCTTCTTTTAAATACGGATAATAAAATGGCCAGTGATTTGAAATGTGTGTTTTGTTTGATGATGGATTAGAATATTTTGGGATAGGAAATAATATTTTTTAATCTCAAGTGTAAATGCGAGATAGATAAATATCAATCTTATTAATATTATAAATGCGAAAGTTTGGATGGATGTTACAAGGTATCTCTATAAGTAAGTTTGACACAGATGTAGAACATAGCTCGAAAGATCATAGGCTATTAATTAAGTTTATTTTTCATTCCGCGTAGACGGAGTCGAGGGCAACAACTAGTCATTATATATTATATTTAAAAAAAACATCTTACTAATATTATGCGAATGTTTAGATGGACAGAAGGATGGATGGATGTCTGTTTGAAGGTATCTCCGGAAGGGCTGAACGGATCTTGCTGAAATTTGGCAAAGATGTAGAACATAGTCTGGAATAACACATGGGCTATTAATTAAGTTTTAAGACGGAGTCGCGGGTGATAGGTATTTAAAGATCAAAGCTTTGATAGTGACTTCTACCTACATCTAATAAAATTATTGTTATGCATTTTTTTTAAATATAAGGAAGAGGGCCAAAATGTTTTTATACATGTGGAGTAAACGAAACTCACAGTTGATCAGTTTAATGACTATAACAGACAACTAAGTAAACAGAGAATGTAAAGACATAATTATTACTGACGAAAGCCTGTGATAACCCACTCAACGTTCTTTGTGTGAATAAAGGTAATGCCACACTATTGTTTTTTTTTTAATAAGGCTATTTTTTAATCATCCTTTTTTACTGTTAACTACAAAATGAAGTATTATCATTTCACAGTAACCAAGGCATTAAAATATTTTAAATAAACTTTAACTTATAGTATAGGTGGCAAGATACTTATAAGGTAATATTATGTAGATACGTCCTAATTCAGAGTACCAAGGCTTCGAGTATTTGCAGCTCTTGGCTACTGTTTCTCTTTATTGTTACTAGTATGAAATTCTTATAACACAAGTACTATTTATAAAGTATAATAACAAACGAGATTGTCAAGTCCCTTATAACCATAAAACAATAAATATTTTTTTATTAATTTGATGTTACAGTTGCAATTCTCCTTGACTTCGTACTTAAAGCGTTTTTTTCGTAATATTTACACACCCTTTAACATATATAGTTGCCATAGCGACCAGGCTCATGTTGCATTTACACATTACGACCAGCTATCACTCGCGAATTAATTAGTAGCCTGTATGTTCTTTCAGGATATGTTCTACATCTATGCTAAATTTCAGCGAAATCCATGTAGCCGTTCTGGAGATAACTTTTAGCAAACATCCATCTATCGATTCCAAATATTTGCATTTATAATATTAGTATGATTCCAGTCTCGGAGCGTCGGTGGCTCAGGGGTCAAGCACTTGACTTGCAATCTGCAGGTCATGGGTTCGAATCCCGCCATGTACCAATGTGTTTTTCGATTTCCGATTAACATATGTACATTTATCCGACGTTCTTACGGTAAAGGAAAACATCGTGATGCAACCTGTACATATCTGAGAAGAAATTCAAAGATATGTGTGAAGTCAACCAACCCGCACTTGGCCAGCGTGGTCGACTATGGCCTAGTCACCCGTAACTTAGGGTAGGCTCTGAGCCCCTCGGTGGGGACGTGTAGTGAGTTGATGATGATGATGATTCCAATCTACTAGGAAATTATATTCGACTGTTTAAACTTGGACTATGAACACATTAAGATTTTAAAACTTATTATGTTAGTAAATGAATAAAAAAATCTATAAATGTCATTTTAATTACATCTTTTACATATTAAAAAGAACAATGCTCACAGATTTAAAACATAATTGTCATTCTGTGCTAGTTGCATTGTTACGGTTTCTTACCTGATTACATGACACCCTTTTACTTTCCTTATTAAATAAGTAATAATAATACCAACTTACTCAAAGATAGTAAGCAAAAATACTTAATTATATGGATATTAACACAATTTGATTGGTCCAATTATTATGAAAACTATAAATTTTAATACGTACATCTAGTTCCAGACTTATGTGTAAAATTTTATATGTTAAATAATGTGTACTTGTGTGTGTAATTACTAATGTAATAAATAAATGGGTAATAATAAAAAGAAGTTACTTATTTTAATAAATTAAAGATTTTTTATAATAAAAATTAATACCGAACAAACGTTCTATTGTTACACTGTGATGTGGCATTACCCTAATTCTTTCGAAACAATTAGGCATGCATAGCAACAGGAAGTGATCTATCACTCGCTTCACTCTAATTACATTAAGAGGCATTGTATTCTAAAATAGATTAAAAGGTAAGCGGCTAATTGAAATGCATATAACATGATATAGATCAAGATTAACATTTTGTTCGAAAACAATTAGCTTAGCGTGTTAATTAGAATTTGAAAACTATATACGGGTTTCTTTAACATACATACGTACTACAAAAAGAAGGAGGTTCTCAATTCGTCTTTATTTTTTAAGAGTATGTTTTTGAATTTTTAATAAGTCAAACAGTATAAAAAAAAATGAAATTCAACATAAATATAATATATCTACATGAGTTTGATGTTTTTTTTTAATTTCATAATCTTATTTCTTACTAATATTATAAATGCGAATATTTGGATGGATGGATGTTTTGTTGGAAAATATCTCACGTACCAAACGAAGATATCTTCACGTATCTGCATGGATCTTGCTGAAATTTTGCATAGATGTAGAACATAGTCTTGAAGAACACATAGGCTACTAATTACATTTTTTATTCCACGCAGTCGAAGTTGCTGGCGACAGCTATCTTTAAAGTCAATACTGTTTTAATATCATATCAATAGTGGCATTGCCCATCTCCCCTTAATCGTGCAGAGTCGGCAAACATGGCAACATTCATTTGTCAATGTTGGTATATCGCGCCGCGCAGACCTTCCCCTAACAATAAACTACATCAGGGCTTGACGCTAAGTAGAGTGTTACCGGGGTTTTTATTTGTTCAGAACAGAATAATTACTTATGTAATATAGGGATGGATACGTTGATGCGATCACAACATGCAAATATATTTTTGTGTTTATTGGTTATTTAAATAGGATCTAAAATGTAATAAAAAATATAAGCAATATCTTCTGATCAGTGTTAACCTTTATCATGGTAAATCTAGCAAAACTTTTTGAAGTTAAGCAAGTTCCAATTTCGAAAAGGTTGCAAACCACTCATTAGGATTAGAGTTATTTCCACGCTGTTAAAGTGATTCTCCTATCTAACTAATATTATAAATGCGAATGTTTAGATGTATGGATGGATGTTAGGAGATGTCTCGATAAAAAATAGAATGGAAGAACACATAGGCTACTAATTAAGTTTTTTTGTAATTCCGCGCGGACGGAGTCGCGGGCGACTGCTATATACACTGACTTCTAACGATTATGCTTATATTCTTATCTAGATGAAATCTTATCCGGTAATTAATAATGTTGTTAAAAACTTATGACTTCTATTAACACCTACCGTTTAGTAGATTTTATCTCAGTCTCGTTATGAATAAAATTAATTTATCGTTTGGAATGAATTAAATATATAAAATTTACTAATCGTAATTATAAGATTTAATTTTACTAAAGAAAAATGGACGCGGGCTTGAAATAAACAATTTATTTTTATTTTTATGTACTGAAACAGTATTCTAATAAAATTGTAAATAAATAAAAAGAACTAGGGAAAAGACATTGTACCTTTAAAAATATTGGTATTCGGTCATTAAAAATGAAATTGTTCGAAATTCAATTTTTATTCTTTGTTGCATAAAAAAAGTGGTGAAAAATTTAAACATGAACTAAGTTTAAGATAATTTAAACAAAAAGACAAAACTTAATTTTCTATATAGATTTCCAAGTTTACCATAAGTGTATTTATATTCAATTTAATCGCAATATATAGGAAGGAAACTATACCTCAGAATCTTATTTTATCTTAATGAAGAGAATCATTTTGTAGACGATTCATTGACCATTAGGTTTGATAGCGGACGAGTTGCGTGCAAGTCTAGGCCACGTCCGGGAAACTGAGATTGTGATCAATGATTATTATTAGAGACTTGCTGTCGCCCCCGACTCTATCCGCGCGATATTAAAAAAAATTGTAGCCTATGTGTTCTTCAAGATTATGTTCTATATGTATGCCAAATTACAACGAGACCTCTTCAGCCGTTCTGGAGATACCTTCAAATAAAGATCCATCTATCCATAATAGCATTTATAATATTAGTAAGATTGTTAATATTATTAGCATTAAAAATAGCACTATTTTAGTAAATTCGACGTCAAAATTATATACACTTTTAAATTTTAATTTCTTCTTAACATTTTTTAATAAAATTTATTAGATTTTTGTAGCTCATTTATTTTTAAATAAATACAAAACTTAAAGAAAATAGTAATTAGATTTTACTAACAAAGGTTTTCAAATTAAGGAACTAAAAATAAAGTTTCTCAAATACAAGATTTGTTTAACGAATTGTGTACATTTAATCCAGGTTAAAAATTTATTGCCAGTACTTTTTAATAGCGTTGTAACACTGTGATTCAAATGTATGATACACTCTTAAGTTCCTTAGCCACGTGTAAGTCAATAAATGGGTTAAAATTCCCCTTGTCAGCCGTATCCAGGACCAGGGGTACACATCACACATGTTACCCCGCTTTGGGCGAGATTGCGTCCAATTCAATTTAGTTAACGTAATATTTTATACTAAACATGGAACAAAAACATTTATAAAGGCGTTACAAAGCATTTACATGTAGATGAGGTTAGGGTTGACACTGTTGTTGACATCTAACATATTTTTTTAATTTCCTTTTTTTTCGTCATTTTTCCTAAAGATATGTTTATTTTAAATTGTAGATTTATTTAGATATGAAAAAATTATGAGGACTAACCGTGGGTTTCAGAGAGTAAAATCTGTGTTTAAAACATATTATAAAATATCGAATTTTCAAAAAATATAAAGCTCACATTGAGCCGCCAAAAGCCGAAAAAAAGAAGTGTTAAGTCCTGAATTTTAATTTGTAAATCAGTGATGTGGCAACCCTATAATGGCCTAAGGGCTAGTGCACATTGGCTGACTAATTTGGTGATGTTATACAAGTCGCTTCACTCTTTACCCTGCCTATTACGTTATTGAACTATTGTAGTGATGTCAAGTGAGTTGTCGATAAAAATAATATTTTGTTTTGTATTAATATTAAATAAACCCGTCTATTTTTAAAATACAATAAAATTTGAAATAAAGGTAATGAATGATCTACATCTAAACAATGGATCGTACAACCGTCTTTAAAATTATGATTATAAAAAACAAGACCATTTATAGAATGAAGAACAAAATCTAATATTTATTTATAGTTAATTTAATTCATTTACTGCCATACTTGTTTAACAAAGTTTTATAAAACAGAAAGCCTTAATCAAGAAGGATTTTATTTTAAACACTGGGAATAAAGTAAATACTTTACATTTCATTCGATTTAGTTTTGCATTATTCTGTTCGATTATCGATAATATTCTGTTTGAACGGTGTCACATCACTAGCTATATGAATATTTAATTTCACCCCTTTCGGTGCGTTGTTTATTTATTAGTCGTATATTTCATAGCCCCGGGTTGAATTTGCATACGTTACTCGTGTAGTTGGGGTTGCAACGTACCTTGCGTCAATATAGATAAACATGAAATGATTGCTTTTTTTATATCGCCATCTGTGGTAACTCAGATAAAATATTACGACTTTTTTTTATCTAAAAGTTAATATGACATTCGACTAAAAATATCCTTGTGATTTTGTTGCCGTTGTTGTTATTGTATGTTTGAACATGAAGCCTAGCGAAGTTTTAAGTAATGATGGGTTTCAAAATATATTGTTGTCTTTGTTCAATCAAAGAGAAAAGAAGGGATGACAAAATAGTATAGGCTCATTTGTATTAGGTTTCCACTACGAAAACACTATAAATAGTTGTGACACTCATTCGACCCATTCGGTATCCTGCACTTTACGCTACAGAGGGTTGGCGCAACATTTAGTACTCTTCGATATATCTGTTTCTGTCCTAATTCATTTGTTCCCTTCTTATGCAATTCCTCTTTCTCACAATCTATTCATACTTTCTTTGGTCTTCCTCTACGTTTGTAGCCATTATTCAATCTGATTACTTCCATAATTATTCTCTCATAATCTTCGTATAATATGTGCATACCACGCTTACCAATGAACTCAACTAATATAATAGCTACAAAATTATAATCGACATAAGATATTGCATCAAGTTCTCGTTATTTAAAAGGTCATCGCGTTTACTGTTACGTCGGCATCAAAATATTCTGGGAAATAACGTTAAATGTAGGACATTTATGTGCAGTATTTGATAAAATAAGCTGAAATTTATATTATTTTATGAACAATGTTTAACGCTTAAATAGTTGTTTTTTATACAATCTAACAGCATTGAATATAGTATTACTTGGTCCCCTAACCATGAGTTTCTGAGACCATAATCCCCGTTTAAAATATATTGTTATTTCCGTTTTATCAATGGTTATGACAGGAATAACGATATGTTTTATATAGATACTAGCTGTCGCACGCGACTCCATCCGCGTGGATATATAAAAAAACTTAATTTTGATGACAGAAATCAACAGTAACTTAGATAAATTTGTGGAGTAGGTAAAACCTACTCAGAACGACCCTGAAGACAATATAGTCAAACTAAGTATATCTTTCAGTTTAATTTGACTGCCCTAACATTTGTATTGACACATATTGTTGTTTCTTTTCTTTTCAAAGAGAATGAGCGGGATGTCAAGCTATACATGTGCATCTATAGTCGAAACCCATTCATTGAAATTTAAAGTCTTCGCCGTATTGCAGAAAAATATGGTACTAATTTATTTACGCAGATTAGAGTGATATATAGATTGAGGCGCATCCATTCAAGGATTTTTATATTCCTGGTTATGCTATAGTTGCTTTAATAATTTGTAAAAATGTACTGATTAGTGTTAGACTAAAAACAGTACCCAATGTTGTCAAACAAGACTCTGTAATTTCGATCACTGAGATGTTCGGTAGTTTTTAATAAGATAAATGCCGAAAGCGCATAACTGTGAAGCTGTCAAAGGCTGGGCATTTAGACGCGGGATAATTAAAAAGGAGGTTGGAACGCTATTGGACGTGTAAAAAGTGGAAACGTCGTTTCTTAATGGGCGGCGCGCGAGTGGTCGCTTCACGAGAAAAAAGTAATTGGATGACCATCCAGCCAATGTTAACCATGAGCTTTCACTTTAATACGTGATAATTAAATTTAATTCTTGATATTTAAATTTTCGAACATGTGATCTAGGGAAAGAAAATATCGATATTCTTTTATCCGAAATGCTTTGTACAACCCTAGCAATACGTAAAAAAATATTTTTTATTTTTTTTTAATTTCAAACTCCAATTGTCTTATGTTATATTCTCTTTTCGATTTTTATTGTAAAAAATAGTTATAAAATGGAATAATGAAAATAATTTTGAAGCGAAATTTATGGACAAATATATTTAAGATCTAGTCTGGTTTATAATAATGGTGGGAACTGGAAGGGGATGTGGCAGGGGATGGAAAACATTTTTACTGTTCATGATTAGTAGCCATTTTAAACTTCAAACTTGTGGCGAATTCTTGTGGCCGCTTGCTCATTTGCCTACGGGTACTAAAAATTGACTCACATTTTTAAAGTTATATTCAATGTAAACTTGCTCATTAGATTACACTGGATTATAAAATACTTTACTTCGCTCTGGGAATTTTAGTTATTGCGTAGTTCTGAGCATTTTGTTTACTAGAATCGTCTCATGTTCATTAGTTACATATTAATTTACAATTTCGTTAATACAACGCGCCGTGAACCACAATACATGGACTGTTCCCACGTCGATTCTCGGAAGTTTATGAAATTATGCGCCAACAAAAAACAACTAAGAACACCGGGAATACGGGTAGCAATTGTCATGAACTTTATTGTGTTGTTTGGTTGTTGGTATTGGGTTTTATTAGTTTAATTGATTAAAATTTAATAATCAAAACATACTGTAAATTAAACCATAACTTTTTGAATTATTGATTTAATTATGACTTAAGTAGTTGTCGCCCGCGACTCCGTCCGTACGGGGTTTAAAAAAACAATAAGTAGGCTATGTCTTTTTCCAGGTTATGATCTAGAACTGTGCCAAATTTCGGCGAGATTCATACTACCCTTATGGTTATACATTCTAACAAAAATCCATTCATTCATTCATACATCCAGACAATCATTTCCAATTTAAATGATAAAATATTAATAATTTCATACAATAAATTGGAAATTGATTTCGGAATTCGGTTTTTACAGTATGGTTTCAAACATTGGGATTTTTAAATTTTTAAAAATCCCAAAATTGAACACTCTGTTTATAAATTACTCTGTGCTTTTTATAACAAAAAATGATAATCAAAATGTCGTCATCATAACGTATCTTTTTACAAACATCCAATTAAACATTCGCATTTATAATATTAGTAAGAAGTAGAATTGTCTAATGAAATGTAAGATTATTCATGTCATGTTTTGCTTTTTAGTTTCTATCCCAATTTATATTTCGTATACCACTAAAGAAAAATATAAAAAAAGTTTCGATTACTAAACGTTATTTATGAATAATTTGTTGCGGTGCACATCAAAAGAACCGCGAGTATCAACCGCAGAGTCGAACTATGTTACCGCAATGCTTTCATTCAATGCTTACCGCAACACGGTCATAGGAACACAAATCCGTGAGTTGTATTTTAAAATTTTTATCGTAACCTCATTGTTTTGTATTTTGAAAGATCATTTATTTATATAAAAAAAGAGTATTTTTTAATCGCGTTTTTTGACAACTGATTTTGCTTATATTTTTACCATCTACACCATAGACAATTTTTTGTCATGATTCTGTGTCTTTTTATAGTTTTGACAATTATAAGTTTAAGTAGTAAAAAGAAAATTAAGGATAGTTTTTTTTACCATAGACATAAATTTTCTATTCTATTTCTCTATTCAAGTTCTCATATTCTCCTCCTTGAATGATGTGTAGTAATATTTTAAATTTCTAAACAAAATTTAAATGAAAACTCGACTACAAAACATTCCCCCAGGCATCAAGGATTGTAAGCTCGTGGGACATTCAAGTGATTTTAATCACACTAAAACCTCGCAAAGAATGTCTCGTTAGAAAAGTATCACGGGTCCGAATATCCGTCGGTATTCCACGATTTAATTACTAAACATATTTCACACGATAAAATGTTTAAAGGAATATCAAGGGCATTAGATTTTATTTGTTGTTTTGTAAACGAAAAACGTGTAAAAAGGTGGACCACCTCTGACTCTGGTAGCAGGATAATCGACGACCGCTATTAATTTTAAACGATGTCAGGGGTTGTCAACAGTTCTCGTCTGTTTTTTTTTGTTATTGTAAGGGATTTATTTATATGGTTTTGTCGTGTATCATTTTTATTGGAATTTATGTCGTGATTTATTAACAAAATTAGTTATAAGAATTTAAATAATATAATTAAACCACCTGATTTTATCTGATCGTTTGGTTGAATTTTAGAACTCCAACATGATAATAAAAACACGCTCTATTTTATTTGTTAATAGAAGGCTAATGAGCCTGCGACTCCGTCCCGTCCGTACGGAAGACACAGAATATAATTAGTCGCCTATGTGTGCTTCCTAAGTTCTACATCTATGCCAAAAATAGAGATTTGTTGAGCCGTTCTGGAGATACGTAATTTTAGACATTATTATTTAGAATCATTTGGCGCGAATGACGTGCTTTCGTTACAAAGTCCACTATCAGAATGAATAGTGAGGGGACACAAACGTCGACATTTTAGTAAGGCTAGTGTTGGGACACCGCCACATTTTCGGATTTTCTTCCTAACAGTAATAACAAACAAACATCTAAACTTTCGCATTTATAATATTAGTAAGATACCTATACTTTAGTTATTTTCATAATATTTAATGCTTTCCATAATATATTTTTAGTTTAAAACGTCATTTTTCTTAAGACGTACGCATAATCAACAATAGTTATATTCTGAAATGAAATAATAATTAAAACAATCTTATTAAACCTTTCAAAAATTATAAATTTACGATATAATTCCATTATCGTTATCCTCATTTAAAAAAAAACTTGTGGATCGTCTCAGGTTTACGTGTTCGTGTTTTTGTGTCGTTTTTGGATGAGGCTACCAAAGAAGTTATTATGGAGATACAATCTCTCGCCACAATTTACAACACCCTCTATTAACCTTCTTAAGAATTTTAATACTTAATTTAACTCAATCAAGAAGCTGTGATGCTATTTTATAAAATTAATCTTTTTAAGACGATAAATTGCAATAATCCTGCTAATGAATTAATTAATGATTGTATTCCAATGACCCCGGGGAAAGAATAAATGAAACCTCTTTTTTAGAAGACTTCAAAAAGAAGGAGGTTATCAATTCGTCCATATCTTACCTTATATCTTTAAATGGGCAATTCTTATATATATATAATTGGAATCTCGGAATCGGCTCCAACGACGGTTTCGGGGGCGATAAATCCATCTAGCTAGGAATAATTTTTAGAAAAATGTCATTTTATTCGTGTTTTATCTATAATTAACTTAAACATAAACTTAAATTTTTCTATCGGTGAGATCGAAAAATATTATTCATATTTCATCATTTTATTATTAATTCGTACTTAAATATAATTTCCAAAAAACACAATTAAAAAAAAAATACCGAGCAAAGCTCCGTCATCCAGGTACTGTTTTTTTATGTGTGTTACCGCGTAACTCCGTCCCTGGTGCTCCGATTTTGAATTTTTTGTAATATTTTTTTTTTATTTCATATTACATTAGATATGCGCTTTTTTAATAATTGCAATATTACACACATAAAAAAAATATAGATTCATTATATTAGGTCTACAACTTTAATCCCGCCGCTTTTTTTAATTAAAAGCTTTCTTACTACGAAACGATTACCATGCATTTTAATTTAGTATGTTTTTAACAAATACAATTATATAGGAATGAAGGAAAAATCCCGTTTTAATTTAACCTCATAGTCACATTAGCAAAACCTATTTAATGTTACTTCTCCTAGTTATCAAATCAAAGGCTCCGAAGGTTTCAATACCTTGTTTATTCAAAGTCTATTAGCAAATCGATTAATTTGATATCGATATGAAAATAATCGATTCAATTCGTACGCTATCTGGATACAAGAGTTTTAATTTATTCAGTAAATAATTGCGACCAGTCCTTTTGTAACATTCTATGATTCCTATCAAGCTTGGTATGAAGCGATTAAAGGCAAACATTACTACAAAATAGTTCTAGATAATAAAATGGAAGTGCACCTACTTCAATCTCTACTTTATATTTATATTTGTATACTTAGACTGCTTAAAAGTTGACTAATTTAGTCAAATAAATTCACTACCCATCTAGAATCGAATTGCCAACATTAGTATAATTACATTCTCTTTTGGAAGTGAAGATAGCATTAAGAGATATTGTCAGATCACTATCTAATTGCACGTATTCACTGGATACTGTAAAAAGTATTTTGTATTATAAAATCTTATTTCTTAATATTACTATTTGTCCCCCGCGACTCCGTAATTAAAATAAATATTAAGTAGTCTATGTGTTCTTCCTGATTGTGGTCTACATTTGTGTTAAATTCGTCAAAATCCCTTGAGCCGTTCCAAAGATACTAATATTATAAATGCTTATGTTTAGATGGATGGATGTTTGTTTGAAAGTATAATATCTCCAGAACGGTTCAATGGATCTTGATGAATTTTGGCACATATGTGGAACATAGTCTGGAGGAAAACATAGGCTATTCATTATCTTTTTTTTAATACCCCGAGGGCAGAGTCGCGGGCAACAGCTAGTAGTAGTATATTTTTGTTAATTTACTAAAATATGACAGGCAATAGCAGGTTACAAAACCTTGATTACATGATTGTTTGTTTTCGTATCCTAAACTATAAGGCTATTGGTGCTAACAAGGCTTGATTAGCTTATTAAAAACGTCTGTAATTTTAGTCAAAAAGGCTCCATTATTACGAAAATTAACGTCTTAAATTCTAATACAAAATATAATAATTAAGACGAGCGCAGGAGTTTAAAGTTTTGGATTTAGGCATTGAAAGCTTTAGGGTTGGCACTTCAAATTCATCGCACAGATAAACTATACAACAGATAAAATAAACAAATATTAGTTAGAAAATCTTTAAGATTATAACAGTAAAATAGATATAAACTAAACGTAATTAGTTACGTAATAATGTCCATCCATCTATTTATACTTTCGCATTTATAATATTATTTAGATTCCTGTACAAAGCATATTTATTTTCGGCTTGTAACTTAATTTTTAATGTTAATATTAATTATTCTGTTGAATTTCCAAAATGATCCGTATTTTAGTGTCATTTAAAACACATACAAATGTGTATGTATGAAATTTAATGTCAAATTGTAGGCAGTTATGAAATTTTAGTTTAAAAATGTAAAATTTACTTACGGAAAATTATAGTAAAAGTCACATTGGCGATGACTATATTGTAATAGTTTCTATATTTTAAGGTTTAATAATTGGTATTTGCGTTGGCACAGCCCTGGGTGTAAGAATAGTGCAGGCGGGCACGGCGCGGTGGCGACAGAGCCTTATCGCTCGCTGGCAGTCCCAGCCGGCGACGATCTCTTGTATTGAAAGTTGCGAACCAAAATTACGATGTTTTATAATTTTAAATTGAAATTACCTTTAGACATACAGCGGTAGATAAACCTAAAATATAAACGTTTTATTATATTTTGCATTCCGAGGGAAGTTAATGATTTTTATTAAGTAGTGGCTGTCCGCGTAGTCCGTGATATTAAAAAAACATAATGAGTAGCCTATGTGTTCTTCCAGACTATGTTCTACATCCATGCTTATTTTAATCGAGATCCGTTAATCCGTTCTAGAGATACCTTCAAACAAACATCCACCTAAACATTCGCATTTATAATATTATTAAGATTTTTGTTAGCTCTTTATTATTAGAAGGGTGCAATTATTTGGTGGATTTAAGTAATGTGTTTGTCAATATGTAATACACAGGTTCTCATTCCTTTAAGCGTATATGACATCCCCTTTTGGTTGGTTTCCACGGGGGAAACAATTTTTTGTCATCACTCACATTCTCTAACAAAGAACAGAGACAGCAAAATGTTTAAACAGTGGAAGTGTACGGTTACCATGTGTCATTTATATTGTAATAAGTTTGTTACCCGTTAAAAAATATAATTAATATTTAAAGAGCTGTTTATAATTGACTTAATTATGACTTCGACTGTAGTATAAAGACATTAATCAAATCGTTTAATCGAATCGTTTCGAAAACAAATAATTCAAACGAAACGTTTAATTAATATTTATCAACTTAACAAATCTTATACAAACATGATACGTCTCTTATAAATTGAATTTCAATTATAAATACAAGTAAGACGTATCAAATTTATGCAGTGTTAAATTTAAATAAAATACTTCGGCAAATATTAAAACTTTGTTTATACAGAAACGAAATTCAATGACGTCATTTTTTTTATATATAGTTTAAGCCACGAAATAATTACGTTCAATTTAATAACTTATTTTCTAAAGTTGTCTCCTTTATACATTTAAGTCACCTGTAAATTTTGTACATCGTCAATTCTTAATTTACCTAGACAAATAACGTCATGGTAAATTGTTTATAGAATTTTTTTTCACAAAGCGACGTTAAAACTGTTAAGATCGTTCTTCAATATGTCACAACCAGGTGCTTAAACAAAAGGGCAAGCGCAAATGAACTAAAAGACTTCGGAGTGATTTTACAATAAGTGCAAATCAATGTACGCGTCGTTAACAGTTGTAATTTAAACGGTGTTCTATGTTTAAACATGTCGGCTAATCTCAATCGATGTTTGGCGGGAATCGGATGCGAACGCATTCCGTCTAAAGCGGATATTTTAAACATCCATTGTCTTTTTAAATAAACACGCCCCTTAAATAAAGACGATGACCTACAAAATCAACTTAAACAAACATTTAACATATATATTATTTAACAAACTATCTGTTGCTGTGACGGCATCAGCGTGAAATTAGTGAAGTGTCCCATTACATCACCTGTGTTACCTTTAGTTAAAAGTCTTGTCAAAATAGGTAGAGCCATTTCGGAGATTACCCGGAACAATCATGGACTTGCACACAGACAGAAAGACGGAAGTAAATTTATAAAATTGTTTTTTTTCATAAGTAACTTCAAATACATCGTGTTAAGGAAATATGATTTATTTTTTACAGTGTATACAGACACTTCAATTTTATTAACTGTATGCGTCCCCTCCTCTGCTAAATTCGCTCTATACGAGTCGACGAAGTGTGCGTACTAGAGGCTTAGTTTTAAGCCTCTGGTACGCACACTTAGGCAGTCGAAACGCGGAGTTATTTCTGCTTCACGCCTATCTTCTGTGTGGTCTTCATTTTTTCCTGGATATTAAGAAGATAGCGAGCGATAGAGACGCCAATTGTGGTAAAATTTTAATAGCTTAAAGAAGACAGTAAGTTTTAAATAAAAACAAAAAGTAGATCCTTTTAACGTATCTTATCTCCGGTAATAAACGTTTTGTACCATCCTGTATAGTATACAGGTGGTTTAAAATATTTATCGTAATATTATTACGAAGTGATCTTATCTATATTACCTCGTAGCCTCGGAAATCGCAATTGAAAATTACTTAGTAATTTAAACATCATTGTTCGATCTCGGAAAATAATCGGGCTTCATACAAGACCTTAATTACCTGCCAACCCTATGGTAACCATTAATTCTATACACCATGTTTAAATTTGTTCGGACTTTTTTATTTGAAGTTAAAAAAATATACAATAGCATATAGCGATTGTTTTTTTTACTTTTAAAACACAAATGGCATTTGAAAAGCAGTTTTATTATTACTACTTCTTACTTATATTAGTATTACTTCTTACTAATATTATAAATGCGAAAGTTTAGATTGACGGATAGATATATGGATGGATGGATGTTTGTTTGAGGGTATATCAGGAACTGCTAAACGGATCTTGATGAAATTTGGCACAGATGTAGAACATAATCTGGAAGAAGACATAGACACATTATTAAGTTTTTTTATAGGCATATTAAAATTTACTCTATTACTAAATTACTATTAAAAGTTAACATTAATTTTTTTTATTTGCTCATATACCATATCATTAGATTTAAACATTTTACCTGCAATTAAAAGTAAATTAGCTACATTTTAGTACCAATTTATCATGAAAAAGGTTACTTTTTTGTACGAATCCGGGATTAGTAAGTAAAAATTATGGCGGCCATACACGTACCCCATAATTATAATAAACAGAGTGCGATGATTAAATGCTTACGTTGCCCCACCTCTGTGCGAGAGGGAAACAAGATTTTCTCATGAGATGACACGTTTATTTTAATGTTGCTCAGCTGTCTCGCTCTTTTATTTCATTAAAATGACAGGTGGGCGAACACGGGCAGATCGAAATTATTGTTCAGTGTTGCTATGTTAAAATATCCATAGTCTTTTTTTGTTTGCGTGCTTTTGTTTCCGTATTTATATGCTTATTGTAGAATTTAAACTACATTTTTTCTTAATCTTACTAATATTATAAATGCGAATGTTTGGATAAATGGATGGATGTTTGCTAGAAGGTATATCTAAAATGACTGCATGGATCTCGCTAAAATTTGACATAGATGTAAAACAGTTTGAATGCACACATAGGCTACGAATTAAGTTTTTTTTTAATTTGTGCGGACAGATTCGCGGGGGACTACTAGTTTGTTAATAATATTGATTAGTTTTTATGTAAGATTTAAATTAAGCAAGCATTTTGTGGATAAAAGTAAATGTTGGCCGCGGGTAATTAAAAAAAACAACATAAACAGTAGCCTATGTTTTCTTCCAAATTATGTTCTATACGGATGCCGAATTTCATCAAAATTAGTTCAGCCGTTTTAGAGATACCTTTTAACAAACATCCATCCATTCATCCATCTCATTCGCATTATGTTAGTAAGAAGTACGATAAATAACAGTTGGAATATTATTTTTTGAATATGCTTTCTACCTGATCGGAGAATAGGGTGATTGGCTTCAAAATCGACACCTAGCATAGTTAAAAATTTATTGCGCCCGCGCATGATTTTATCAATGAGCTTACATGTCGTAAACGTAGTCGTAACTGGACGTATAATGTTGCATGTGTGTGAAAGTCGTTATAAACAGACTCATTGTCAATGCTGTACTGTTTAATTACTACAGCGTATTGAATGACATAGGTCAATGAACTATTCTTTCATCATCAGCTCGCTATACGTCCCTACCGAGGGGACCCCACCTAAGTTAAGGGTTATTAGGCCATAGACATCCATGCTGGCCAAGTGCGGGTTGGTTGACTTTACACATATCTTTGAATTTCTTCCTTCGCCATAAGAACGTCGGATAAATGTATATTTGTAAATCGGAAATCAAAAAACACATTGGTACATGGCCGGATTCGAACTCAGAACCTGCAGATTGCAAGTCAAGTGCTTGACCCCGGAGCCACCGACGCTATGTCTAGTGTAATTAGTCTATTTGTAATAATATGTTTATGACTGTTCACACAAACACATCTAATAAAATTGGACTGTCTGTTTGTAATATTGAAGTAACCGTTTTTACTATATGTATATGAATATATACGGTACATACACCAAATTTTTTTTTTTTACAATTTTTGTATGTCTGTCTGTTTGTTTGTGTTGGATAATCTCTGAAATGACTGTATCGATTTTGACGAAACTTTTATTGGCAGAAAGCTGATGTAGTAAGTAGTAACATAGGCTACTTTTATTTTTGAAAAATTATTTTATTTTATAAAAATAAAGTAATTTTGCAATGTTTAAGTACTGTCCACCACATCGCGCAGCTCAAAGACAATATTACACGCGGACGAATTTACAGGCAGCTTGTTCAATATATCAATAGACAATACAAACCAAATTAATATTTAAGGTTTGTTACCAATAGGTAATATGTCTAGTTTAGCAACTTAATGTGACTTTTTTTCCCTACTGCAGTTTAGCTTTTTCGTAGGCAAATGATTCGAATGGCCGCTCGCGTAGAGAGAACATTCGGGAAGAAAATTAATTGAGTGCACTATTGATTAATAGCTTTTGCCTGCGACTTTGTACGCGTGGAAATAAAAAAAAAACTTTGTATGTGGCCTCTGTGATCTTACAGACTATGTTCAGAGATGTACTGTGAGAGCCATGCTGCCGTACTAGAGATACCTTCTAACAAACATCCATCCATCTAAACATTCGCATTTATATTAGTAAGATTCTATGATAAAAGAAATGTTTAAGGAAATAAAAACAAACAGACATCGTCGAGGAAAACGGCGTTGTAGTTTTGTTCAAGTCCATTGCGGTCTAAAACTATAGAATAGGTGGAACGAAACATTCTTATTGTGTGAATGTATTGTAGGAATTATTTAAAGGGCCTTGTTACTTCGTAAGTAGGTAATATTCACTTCTAGGAAACGTTGGCACGAAGATAAAACTTGTTCAATGTTACCTGGGAACTGATGAGTAAGTATTGTGTAGTGCCTTTCATGTGAAGTTTAGAATATTGATGAAATATTTTTTTAACTATAAAACTAAGGTAAACTACGACTTCAATATGATATGAGGTGAATTGGTATTATTTTGCTATAAATATTTAGTCTCTAAAAAAATTGTTAATGTCGAGAAAATTAAAATAAATCGAACGTCGTCCGTGTATGGCAAACATTACATTCGGTATTAACTGTTGAAGCGGTTCGTGTATGCCTTAAAATAGACATAAACAGAGGCTTTTTTTGATCTAACCAGGTCACGTGCTACATTTCAACGACACAAAATAAAACGTGGATTTCAAATTTGGAACACCAACATGGCTGACTTTACTATAATTGCCTCTCAAATTTCAGCCAACCTATGAAGATGTTTAACGGCTAACGTCGAGATTTTGACATTTATGGGAAGGCGTTTTATGTCCGGTATGTAATGTGATCGTAGAATGTAAGACGAGACGTAGAATTTGTACAGTAATTATATTTACTAATTATATAATTTGTTTTATTTAAATATTTTGGTGGCTTCTAGTAAATTTTTAAGCATTGTTATTCGTTTAGACAGTCCCGGCTAGGATTTTTCTATATTACAAGGTGACAAACGAGCAAACTTTCTATGCGTCCACTTCGCCAAATCCATTACACCGCCTCATCCTTAGCTTATAAGAAAAAGGCGGATAGGGAAAGAACCAAGATAAGGCCTCAGGCACGCACATTCGATGATACGCGGAATGACTTCCACTGTGGTCTTCAGTGTGGTACTGCACCAGTTGAGCCAGCCCATTATATCATCATCATTCTGTCCTTATCCTACTCATGTGGTGTCGACTAAAGTTCGTCGTCTATCTTTCGTCATTTCAGTCGGCATGGTACTTTGAATTACAATTTATTATGCAAAATTATTTTTAACCTTTCATCCCACTTTAATTTAATTCGCTTACCATAAACTGTTGGTGATTTTAAGAATTGTGATCGATGTTCGAGTCAGACTGATTTACGAGAATACACTCCGGGTCAACTCTGGCAGCGTAAAGCGCTTGAATTATAGCTGACCACTCGACGACTGAACGTCTGATGAATTGCGTCTTCGATACGACGGCTTATTTAAAGCGCTAACTTATTGAATGTAAATGTAGCGTGCATTGATTTTGAATCTCTTTATTGGATGAATCTTTGTGTGTTTTATTACGATGGCATTAAAAAGTAATTGCAAACAACTTTAAGCAGGTATATGTAAATATTTAAATAAAATTTAATGTTTATTTTGAGTATATTTATCAATTAATTAAGAAATATCATATTTGTAGAATTAAAGCATATTTTATGTATAAAAAATATTATTTTTATCGATTATCGATACTCGATAGTTCACAGTTAATCGTTGTGTTCGTTCCAACACTATGACAATCGTCCATTAAGTACAACATCAATCGCCATACAACAATAATTCGATACTTAATAGGCGTCAATTGTCAAACTAATATATCTTAGACACACGATAGAGGTGAATTTTTTACGTGACACTTGTAGACAAAATTTTTATCTATATTAGCTAAGACAGAAATTGTCGTCACCCAGTCTAGTCTGAGCGCGGTTACCCAGAATTTTAATTATACTTCTCAATATATCATTAAGCTGACAAGTCGTTACGATGCGTGTAATTTGTACTAATAGAAATTCCATCGTGTGCATTCGACTTTAATGAGGTTGATAATTACTATCGTAATGACTACAGACCACGGGCGCAATGAAGAAAACAATACCTATAACACGTGTGTACTTTGACTGTATAAAAATGGACTAGGTAAGGAGCGATCTGACTTGTAAAAGAAACGTATTTATTAATGCGTACTGCATTAAATATTTACAAACACAAAACGATTGTATGCGAGCAAGTTTATACAAAAGGTTATACGTGCGTTTAACAGGTCCTGTCTCTTAAAAGTCAAAGGTAACTTACATAACTAGAATAGTATATTGAATGAATATGCAGTTATTTGACCAACTTAATTGTTTTGATAAATATTTGCTTTTTAACTAAGCATTTTCTTGCAATTATTTTTAAGTGATTCTTGTAAATTGAATAATAATTTCTATTAAAAAATATCTTTTCGACGTTATAAATAGCTTCAAATTATTTTATATGTTAAAAATTAAGTCAATTAGTTTCATGTCATCTTTTAGTTTTTTAGGATAATTCGTAGCGGCGTTATGGTAGGTCCAGATGGGGCGACCGCCCAGGGCGCCGGACTTAAGACTGCGTCGCAGGCGCCTGATTCGAATATAGAGAGGCGCTTGTGGTGTCCCTTAAGATACAATATAATTGGAAGAATTCCCCCGACACAAAAAAATAGGGGCGCCCTACAATCTCGCCCAGGGCGCGGTAGATAAATAAAACTAGATAAAACCGGCCCTGTAAAAAAGGCTGATCTATTGCTCGCTTACCGTTAAAAATTATAGAATGATTAAAGAGATAGACATTCCTTACTAAGTGGATTAAATTTTGTCGCCTTTTAAACGGCTGTTTATCTTGGCACTTAAATTTAAAGAAGTAATCAATAATGAAGCTTAACTTCGTATAAATAAAGTGCATTATTCTTTAATCTATTGTTGGGATGGTATTGTCCCAACACCATCAAGAACCTTCGTTTGATGTATTTGTAAAAGGTGTCGACGTTTTCAAATGAGCCAATTTAAAAAGACCTCGATGAACATATATTTTTAACTATCTATCGAATCAATCTATGTTTGACATTTCAATGCATTGTGTATTTTATCATTTGAAGGACTAATATGTAAACAGATAGAATGGCGTTAAGTGAAAGTAAATCACGGGCTAAGGTTTCTAACATATGATGATTTCATTGTATTTTAGTTTATTATTGAGGAAATGATCCGTAAGTTCTAAAGTTTAATAATTTGCATCTATACTTAGTAAGTACTAGCTGTCGTCTGCGACTCCGTTTACGCGGAATTGAAAAAATATTTTATTCAAATCCATCCGTCCATCCATCCATCCAGATATTTGCATTTATAATATTATAATTTGACTGCTTAGACTAAATAAATTTTATTATTAGTTGTATAAATATTTAGTAAATTAGAAAACAAATAATGAATATGTGAATCCGCCTCTGCCTACTCGTATTATGATTTGCAATTTGACATTAATAATAATCGACCGAAATAGCAAATGTTTTGTAAATCAGTAGTATTTATGCTATAAACATATTCTCAGTAAATATATTTGAATTTAGAGAAGCATCAATAAAATCTTAAGCTAAGCTTCACCTACAAACATGTCGCAAGTTGCGAGGCTAGACAAAACAATCGAGTGAAACAGGTACTCTCAAACTATTGAGGATTTATAACAGTAGAAAGGAATCAAATTAAAAGCGTCAATAGCCTAATGGTTAAGAGTACGGGTTTCCAATCACGAGGTCGAGGGTTCAAATCCCGCCATTCGAGTCGTAAACCATATGCTAGCACGAGCTTAGAGCTTATTTGTAATGGTTAAAGAAATATTAGTAAATATACACAAAAATCTGCTAATTACCTAAAAGATTTTATAATTGGATTTTATCCTAAGTTACTTTGAGAACCACTGCAACGCATTCATACGTCACTCGACAACGTTAACACAAGGTGCACATTGACTACAAGCTTTCGCTACAATGAGGTTATATTTGTTAGTTGCAATAAAGCAACACTCAACTACTTCTAGCGATAATAACTCTTACTTCAAACAGAATAATGATCATTTTGCTATGCTTGTTAGTTGTAAAGTTTATTCTAAATCCCTTTTGAAGTATTTTCAAGAGCGTAACAACTTGGCATTTATTCTCAACTAATTTGATCGTTTAATAATTCAACATTATTTGGTATGAAATTTATGGTTTCTATAATGAAGAAATCATATTACAAGCAAATCAAAAATGTTTAAAATCTTTCTAATATTATCAATGCGAATGTTGAGATGGATGGATGGATGATTGTTACAAGGTCTCTAGAACTAGTCTGGAACAACACATAGGCTACTAATAATTTTTTTTTAATTCCACGAGAATGCGAGAAGTTAGTCAGTTATTAAAATTGACAGCTATTTTAATTTTGAAAAATTCTCGTATGATTTCTTTTAGTTAAAGATACTGCATGTTTACATTAATGAATCAATAACTTTAAGACACGACTATAATACAGAGGTAGACAGAGATTGCAGATTTCTTGATGCACCACTCTAGCTCCTTCCCAATATCTTCGTGCTCGACCATCGTTAGATAATGGTTTTTGCCAACGTATGTAATTAGTTGTCGCCTGCGACTCCGTCCGCGCGTTATTAGAAAACTTAAATCGCAGCCTATGTGTTCTTCCAGACTATGCTCTACATGCGTGCCAAAATTCAGCGAGATCCATGCAGACGTTCTTGAGATACCTTCAAATAAACATCCATCCATCTAAACATTCGCATTTATAATCTTTATATATATAATTCTTCTGTGAGTGTGTATGTCACTGAACTCCTCTCAAACGACTGTACCGATTTTGATGAAATTTTTGTGTGTGTTCAAGGGGATCTGGGAATGGTCTAGATTTACAATTTTGTCCGCTGGACAATGTTTTTTTAATTAATTTTTAATTTATTAGTAGTTGTTGATTTTAGAATGTTTTATATTGGATCCGACAGACGGCGCTACCATCGCAGTGTCAAATTTTCAAATTAAAGACGTGTAGACAGGACAATGTCTGTCGGGTCCGCTAGTATTAGTATAATTAAGGAGTTCTGTCGCATACAAAACGCAGTAGTCCACATCCTGATACAACATAGTTTCGTTGGGTCTATTTAAAACATACTTTAGCTAGAGGTAGCGGGTGGGTCGTGACTATGCATACGTTGGGATGTGGCCCAAGTTATAAGCTTCGCGTATTATCATTTTATTTCCAGTCTGAGCAAATATTACGATAAAGCGTATAAGACAAAAGATTATAGTAAAATGTTTGTTGTAACAAAATATATGACGAACACAGTATAGAGAATGTAGAGATAAAATTTGTCAACGCCTACATGTGTTTAAAGTTAGTTTTTATACGAATATTTTTATGTTAGCTATTCAAGGTTAAAAATGCTTTATACTTCTACAATTAAAAGATATTTTAGGCTTTGTATTTTTGATATCTATGATTTTATTGGAATGCTGTATAATTTTTCGTGGGTTGATTTTAATTCATAAAGTATTTTTTTTTAATTCGCTGATGTTTGAAGCTTATGAATTGGACCAAAGCTTAAGGGTGGGCCGTGAAATTGTGCATTACCATCATCGTGCTACGACCTCGTCGCAGATATTACGGGGGCTGTGACCCCATAGCCAGGTGTCAGGGATGCTGACTTCTGCGAATCTTTAATGCTACGAGCTTTGACTTTTAAATGACAGGATCTGAGAAGCACGCGCATTCCCCTCTGATAAAAACGAACAATAAGTTCTACATATGCTTAATTGTGTGTTTGTTACGTGTTTCAAAATTGTTAGTAAGTATTCCTTCATATTAATATGTTTTTATGTGTCAGCATGATATGCAAATTTGAGACGTGATTACCCCACTTCCTGGGAAAAGTTGCAGAATTTATTTAGTATAAAAGTGGCTCTTTGACTAGTCCATTTCACTATAGTCCAGGTTCATACCGGGAACTAAGATAACACATTGAAATTGATACCTAACGGTTATAGTTTATTCCAATTCTAGACCTAAACATTGTGAAGAAACAAATTTTATAAATACGTTACTCAAAATCGTTTTGTTTTAAATTTTAATCGAAAATTCTACAATTTTGTTAAAATCTTGCAAATATTATAAATGCGAATGCTTGGATGTATGGATGGATGGTATCTAAAGAACGGCTGCATGGATCTCACTGTAATTTCGCATATATAATAATATATAGAACATAGTCTGAAAGAACACATTACAGTTAACAGTTAATTTTTTTTAATTCATATTAAGCGTAATTCATTTAATTCATTTAAGGCATATTAAGCGTAAAAGGTGG
Organism: Papilio xuthus; assembly: GCF_000836235.2. Lineage (NCBI taxonomy): Eukaryota > Metazoa > Arthropoda > Insecta > Lepidoptera > Papilionidae > Papilio > Papilio xuthus. The sequence continues at coordinate 1,496,306 of NW_013531079.1, read as the reverse complement.
TTAGGTTCCCACCATAAATTTACAATCTTTACGTTTTGATTTGGAACAGCAATAGTAATATTTACCTGTGAGTGCTTCATTCGATGTTTTCTGTAATACTGTTTTGTAAAATAAGTTTATCGCAAAGCAGGTATGTTTTACTTTCCATTTAAGAAAGTTTTTTGTCGCATATTAACTCTGGGTTTTAAACCCAGTCTTTTCAATTGTTTATAGTTTTCGCACTTCATTTCAAAGATCTTTCTATTGCAAATACGGTGCCGCCAAAGTATAGCTTAGTTAAATCATAGTCAAACTAAAGCGGGACGTATGCACATAATTTTCTATACACGGTCTGAAATTTTATCGTCCAGTCATAAAATGCGCTTTCTTCTAAGGTTGCATATGTTTAAATGCATTCTCTTTTAAGTTTCCTCAAAGCTAACATTATAAATTTAAATCTATATATATATATAAGAAAGTCGTGTTAGTTACACTATTTATAAATCAAGAACGGCTTTACCGATATGTTTGAAAATTGGTGAGTAGGTAGCTTAGAGCCAGGAGACGGACATAGGATACTATTTATTCTTTTTTTTTCGAATTTATGTCTTGAAGAGCTGCTTTTTATTTAACTTATCTATATATTAAGTTTTTTTATATATCCTCGCGAACGTTTCGCCGTCGACAGCTAGTACATATTAAAATTTGTGTACCTACTGCAATGTTTCGTTTTTAAATCTTGACGTTTTAGATTTAAGATCTCGTCTATAACTCGTAACATTATTCCCAAAACATATTAGAAAGTCTGAAGTTTTATTTCTTTGAGAATATATTAAAACCTTCATTGCCAACCGATCAAACTAATTTATATTGAACTGCCTGTCCCCGTCGGTTCCAAAAAAAAAACTTAATAAGTAGCGTATGTGTCCAGACCGTGTTCTACATGTGTGCCAAATTTCATTAAAATTCGTTAAGACCTTCCGCAGATACCTTTAATAATCCATCCATCTAAACTTTCGCATTTATATTATTACTAGCTGTCGCCCGCGTCTCCGTCAGCGCCGGTTTCAAAAAACCTAATAAGTAGCCTATGTATTCCAGACTATGTTCTACATGTGTGCCAAATTTCATCAAAATCCGCTCAGCTGTTCCGCAGACAGCTTGTAACATCCATACAACCAAACATTCGCATTAATAAAATTGATATTTATCTATCTTTCATTTACATTAAAAAATGTTATTTAATATCCCAAAATATTCTCGTCCATCATCAAACAAAACACACATTTCAAAAACTGATCATTTTATTAGCCATCCATTTAAACTTACGGATTTATAATATTAGTAAAGTCATATATCATATAAGTAGTAAACATAATTTTAAATATGCGATAGCTTTAATTATATTTTAACAATTGCATACGTTGTCTCTTATAAAAACTTTGTTAATATTTTTGATGATATAAATTTTTGTGTACTCATTGTAATTAAATGAACCTTAAATAAAATCGCGTCCATTACTCCGAAACGTAATTAAGTTACGCGACGGGACGTCGTGAATGTTACAAAGAAAACAGAATACCTTCAGTGCCATAAATATCTTAAAGTTTAACAAAACCATTATTAGTCGGTAATAGTGGTGACGTGTGACAATGGTGTGCCACTTTGTCGGTGCATTTCGAATCGCTTTTTGTCAGTTTTGTCGGTTCGATTTGATGACCACTTTGTTATACGTGGATTGACACGTCTTAATACATTGCAATTTTATATTTTATTTTTGAGTTTATGTTTTAACAATTATTCAAACTTTCGTGAGACATTATAATAAACTTATATAAAATGTGAACTGAGGGCCGCGTTCGCGAAATAATACCAGTCCCATTCACCCTTAAGAAGGGCCCCCAATGGGTTCGAAACTAGTCGGTGCCGCCACCGGACGAATATACGTGAGTGCTTAGCCGTTTTTATATAAGCTTAATTTTTTTAAACTTTATTTGAGGTACATTATCATTCAGTACCAAAGTGAAATTAATATTCAGATGGAAAGATAGTTTCAAAAAGTTCAAGATAATAAATATTATTTGTAATGTATTTATGTCTTCTAGTATAATAAAATGTAAGTGAAAGCATAACATTTATTTATACTTATAATAAAATTTCCAATGTGTTTTATATCAGATATTTAAAGGTAGGCAACGCATATGCAATTGCGTATGTCTATGGGCAACGGTCACTTCGCTATTTCAGCGATTTCAGGTGGCCTCTCGCACGTTTGCCACCTTATAATATATAAAAAAAAGGATCCTTATTTTTTTTACTTTTAATGATCAATCCGATTAGGTCGCACTATAAATAAATATTTTGCAGTCATGGGGTTCTTATAGTGGTTAAGATTTCATCATGTTTTTTTTGTTATCAAAATTGATTGTACGATGTAACGGATCACATTACATAAGGTTTTTTTACAAAAGAATTTAATAATTTCTGTTGTTACTACTTTGTTTTGCGAGTATCTTTGGCCGGGCTCCGAATACACGACGTCGAATCGTCGACGCGAGTCTTATTAGGACAAGTATAGCAACTACACGCATCCGTCATATAGAAAATCTCATCGTCTTTACTCATTGCAATCCTGAGAAACAGTTTGCGAGCGACTGAAAACAAAATGTCGGCGATGCGTGCCTTTATAAACCTATATAACGTCGCTTATGTCGCTTAGCGACAAAATTCGCCTAGTTTCGAATTTACATTGCCTTGTATACGTAGGGCTTAAATGAAACAACATTGGAGTAATAGAGTAAGCTTCGTTTTCTACTCTCACCCGCGACTGCGTACGCGCGGAAATAAAAAAAAAGTTATTAGTGGTCTATGTGTTCTTCCAGATTATTATCTACATATATGTTAAATTACAGCGAGATCCATGCAGCGCTTCTGGAGATATCTTCAAACATCCATCCATCCAACATTAGTTGTATATTTTTTCCTACAATATACGAGTATATGACTGTTATAACGGACAGGTCGAAACATAGTTTGGCAAACAAATTAATTAACGAGTGAAGTTAACATGATAACGTGAAGTAAGGGCCCGCAATACGATTTCGAAATGTACTTGTTGAGGTCAATATTACATGAAATGGATAAAGGTGTCTGCACATGGATAGGCGGTAGCGTTTTAAAATAGATTTAGATATACTGAAATTATTTATGTTTCGTGAGACATAATTATAAATAACACAATTTGGCGTTAAGTTTCCAGTCCTTCTTAACAGTGAGATTAATAGGAAAATATAATTTTTTTTATTTATTTTTAATGTCTTCCATACTGATTAAAAAAATTAATACAATATCTATAATCATCATTAAAAATTAGAGAGTAAAAGATGAAAAAAAAGATAAATGACATTTAAAAAATGGAATATCAAAAACAATTAATTCAAAATGCAGTCAGGCGTGGACGTAGGTTGCCACGCGCCACCCACGCAGTAAACTCCTGCGTCAGTTGAGCCGTCAGGGAATTTGTATCCACTGTTACACGTGACGATGCACGACCTGGAAAAAGGTACATATATGTTAGATGTTTTTGCCATTAGAAGTCAAACGTTACCGATATTTTATGTAACGTATAGAGCGTTGGTGGATCAGGGGTAAGCCCCCACCATGAATCAATATGTTTTTCGATTCAAGTATGTAGTACATTTATCCGACTTTGTAAAGAAATTCAAAGATATGTGTTAACCTGCAGTAGGCTACCGTGGTTTAATATGGTCTAGTCAACCCTAACTTAGGGTAGGTTCCGAGCCCCTGAGTGGTACGTATAGTGAACTGATGATACTAAGTAACAGTTATGACCTCGTGGAAATTAAATAAGATATTGCTATAAGTGCCCGAATTTTTTTTATTTAAAATAATAGCAGATTTTTTTTGGTAATTTACTGGTATTTTTTTTTACCATTCCAACTAAGCTCTAAGCTTGTGCTAGGACATGGTTTACGACAATAGTCGAATGTCGGGATTCGAACCTCCGACCTCGTGATCGGAAATTTGTACCTTTAACCATTAGGCTATTGACGCTTCGATGATCAAGATTTTTGTAATATCTTACGTGTTTAACTGCTTGTATACTTACAGTGTACTGCATAATCTCCTAGAGTTCTTTGGTAGATTAGGAGGCGCGAGACACTCATTTTTCTTCTCGCAATAGTTCCCATAGAAATCGTTGGTGCATTGACATAAATTCTTTGCAACGCAAGTACCACCGTTCTGACACTTTTGGTCACAGTTTGCTGTAATATGAAAGTATTAGTTAATATAAAGCTATGAGAAAACAAATCACTATAGTGATAAATTATCAAAAACTTAAAAAAATTGAATTTATATAAAACGTCGTGAGATATAATTGTAAACTAATGTGAATGGCATTAAATATTACTAATGTCTTTGAACGAAAAAATATTGAAGAATCCTGGTCTTTAAACTTAAAAACAAACTAAACTGCATGTTTTACAAAAACTTGTCTGTCGTAGTATTAAACATATAAAAAAAATCTACTTCTTATTAATATTATAAATGCGAATTTATTATACATCCTTATTTCTATAATTACATATAGTCTTAAATCTATGATATAAAATAAAATATTTTAAAAAAAAACGAATAATTCACTAAAATATGTTATTAAAAGGAGTCCCTATAGGCAAGGTATGTGAATGATTTTCTGGACTGTAAACTAAATAAAAGAGGCAACAGTTAAGATACTCCGTTGTCGGCCTATCTCTGAATAGCTGTGAAAATTTTAGGGGTCGGGTGTGGTATCACTCTAAAAATCCCGATGGCTTTGAAATAAGTCTGTGTTAACACCTGATTATTTTTAATTAATTTCTAATTCATAAAATCTTTAAAATAAGTCTTGGTAACTGCTTAATAGTCTAAACCATTTCAACTTAATGTAAACACGATTGGTACTCACAGTCTTGACACTGAGGCCCTTTATAAGCTGTGGGGCAAAGGCAAGTGTTAGGCAATCCACAAACACCCCCATTTAAACAGGGAAGATTGCATTCTGGTATACAGTCGCGAATAGCCGGCTGCCAGGCGCCTGCCACGCAGTGCATTTCCGCCACTTTACCTCCATCGGGGAATTTGTATCCATCCATACAAGTGACCGTACAAATCCTAGAAGTTATAAAGATTACGTCACTTAGGACCTTTGCTGTTTGCTTAATATTTTTTATTATTTGAAATATAAGGATAAAGAGCCTTAGAATAAATGTGCCCGGATTGTGCCGTATGTTGTCTCTGTCTACTCCTCTGGGCTACGTTATTCTAAAACGATTAGTTAATGCTCAACTCTCATTTATTTGTGCTCATGTTGAGTGGTATGGTATAAAATTTACACGGTCATAAATGTAGGAAACTAGTCCGAATTTTTGACAGTATTAGTTGAAATCATTCGACGCGAATGACGTGCTTTCGTTACAAAGTCCAGTGTCAGAATGAATAGTGAGGGGACATAAACGTCGACATTTTAGTAAGGCTAGTGCTGGGACAATACATTGCCACATTTTCGGCTTTTCTTCCTAACTTTAATTTTATACACATAAGAAAATGTGTATAAAATTTAATAAGGAATACTACAATACGTAATAACTTACTCGTTACTACACGTTCTGCGGGAATTCATAGGTAGATTTGGAAACACGAGACATGGCATCTCCAACTCTAAAAACAATAAAAGTTATCTTTAACATGCTTAATGCTTTAATATTTTATTTTAAAAAGTCTCTCATATATTACGAAACAATATGAATACTTTCCGTTAAATTTTTAGGGTTCCGTACCTCGAAAGGAAATAAAACGGTACCCTTATAGGACCACTTTGTTGTCCGTCCGTCATGGCCATTTTTAAATTAGATAGTCACAAAATTTTCAGGTATTAATTATTACTTACGTTTTAAAGATGGATCATTCTCGCTTAACCTGAAAAGTACAAAATGAATTAATTAACATAAAGGACATTAATGGATAATAAGAAGGTATGGACTGCTGATTACGTTGATTCGATTCTCGTCATTCAATCGTGAACTGTATGCTAGCATAACCTTGGAGCTTTATTATATACAAGACAAATATTAGTAAATTTTAAATAAGCATAGAATTTAAATTGTTATAAGGAGTAAAGAATCTGACAAAGAAAATTTTAGATATGAAGTATGACAGGAATAAGAAATGATAGACTATTGAGATTAAACACCAGCTGTCGCCTGCGACTCTGTACACGAGGAACAAAAAAAAATCTATGTGTTCTTCCAGACTATGTTCTACATCTATGTCAAATTTCAGCGAACATCCATCCGTTCAAACATTCGCAATTATAATATTAGTAAGAAGTAAGGTGGAAGTGGTTAAAGGAAGTATTTTACCCCTTTGGAATAGCAGCAGCAGCAGAACTAAGATAAATCCCACACAATATTACAAACGCGTATAAATTCATTTTTTGAATCTATAATTTATCGTCCTCAACTTTGAAGTTGCGGTTACTTCTGAATCTTGAAGTGAAATGCAGTATTATAAATACTAAATTTTATCTTTATTACGTTTGGATATTCCTGCAATCCAATCTTCTCCATATTTCTTATTATCAAATGTATACAGGATTCTCCAATGAATAAATCTTGCATTATCTATTTTTAAAGTATAAGATTTCATCCCATTACACTCTAGCTTTGCTTACGACTTCGTCTGTGTGAAATACTGTCATCGGGTAGCATATAAATTATTTACGCTATTTATTTCGCTTAAAATTAAAAAATACTAGTTGTTGACCGCGACTCCGTCTATGCGAAATAAAAAATAATAATAAGTAGCCTATGTGTTCTTCCAGACTATGTTCTACATGTCATATATCATATTTTTACAACATCGAATCGTGCATCAAATTTTTCATTAAAATCCGTTCAGCCTATCCGCAGATACCTTCAAACATCCATCTATCCATCCACTCAAACATTCCCATTAATTTTAGTATATTAGTAATATTACAACAAAACATATTAAACTTACAAAAATCGCCATAAACCTTACATAATCTCATATAATCTTTCATCCCCTATTCCCTATAGTTATTTTGCACCCTTGAGGGTAAAATTTTAACGAACTTTGAATGTCATATTCATTTGAATATTAGTCAAATAAACAGTCTAAAAAAAATATTTCTACTTTAAATTATTTCAAGCAAAGTCGCGTGAATGAGTAAACTAAATTAAACTATGTAAGTATAATTTCTTATCTTTTGTTGTGAATTGACCGGGTATATGATGACGTCTTGTAAGTTCAAATGTCGTGCAATTGTTTTTATCTTAAACTGTAAAATAACAGTATCGATTCTGAGTTCTTGTTTTACCCAAAAATAAACTGGAAAAACCTTTACTTACTTTTTGTTTGAAAATGCTTAAACTGGCCGCTCAATTAATTAATACATGATTCTATGCTAATATAATATGACTTGAACAAAGACCACTGGATTACTGGAGAATCTTCATTAGATTTTTTGTCATGCATTTCAATTGCTATCACACTTCGCACATATTGTTTACTTTTTTATATCATAAGGTAACAAACGAGCGAGCGAACCAACTGTTGCCCATAGATATACGCAATTGCATATATGCATTGCCTACCTTTAATCGATGGAGATGTACAGAATATTCTCCCTTCCCGTGTCATCTCATCCGAAAAATCAACTTTCACTTCCTATAATTTCCTTATAAGAAAAGGGTGGGAAGGGAGAGGACTAAAATTTGGCCGGGATGCACACTCATCAGACGAAACGTGGAATAGCTTCCACTTCACGCCTGTCTTCTGTGAGGTCGTGTTATTGCCAATTGAACCGGCCAATTCGTGCGAAAATGTTAAAGCGGGATCTAACACTGTTAAATATGAGTGGCAATACGAGTGTAAAATAAATTCTACCCGCTACCGCTTATGGATGTAACCTCGTCTTTACGTGTTCTCGCTAAACGACACACAATAGAGATGACCAGGCGTTAAAGTACATTCGTCATAACTGACGTCCAGTTACGACTTTGTTTACAAAATAATTTATAAAAGACTTTATGATTGTGTTAATTATATTTTTAAGTGTTAAATGAATTGCAAAGTTGGCTTTTGTTAAATTTTATTAAAATAATACAGCGGATATTTATTATGAAAGGTAAAGGTAGGTTTGTATATTGAACAAAGAAATTATAATTTACAGCTCAATTAATGCTGTTCATTTTTAGGTTTATAATTCGTATATTTTGTTTACGTTATTCGATTTTAAATAACGCCACAGTCATATTTTAAAATGTTGTATATTTTAAATTGTCGAATGTTTAAATGTATCGATGGATGGATATTTGTTAGAAGGTATCTCCGGAACGGCTTTACAGATCTTGATGAAATTTTGCATAGATGTAGACATAGCCTGGCAGAACACGTAGGCAACTTTTTAGGTTTTTTTTTTTAATTTCGCGCGTACGGAGTTGCACAGTTAATATTGCATAAATAATAAAAATATGTCATTATAAGGGAAAGAACGAAAATAAAGTATATCTTACTTCTTACTAATATTATAAATGCGAATTATTTATATGGATTGATTGATGTCTGTTAATATCTTCAGAAGAGATAAACGGATCTCGCTAAAATTTGGCATACATATAAGACATAGTCCGGAAGAACAACTATACGAGTATATATATTTAATGTTAAGTAAACTAGCTTCTTAATATGGGTTAGAATTATATTGCCATGTCAGATTTGATTAGAGTTTTAACTTTTTAATTAACCTTTAGGTTATATCACGTCAAAAGTTGTTATTAAATGTATTCCTTAGAAAGGTTACGGAGTGTAACTATATCAAGGTTTACCATAGCATTAACTTTGATGGATATTTAATTTCATATTAATGCAGCTAATCTCTGATTTCTAATTTCTTGTGTACCCTATCTAGTGATTTACCCAAATGTAACTATGTAGTCATTTATATAAAAAAAATAAATCCACTAACGCCAAGGGAAATATGAATCGAATTATACCTCATATTTTTTCATTGTTTACATGTTATTTGGAATTTACTCGTAAGATTCCACTGTTGGCAATATGTTTAAAACACACGGTTTTAGAGACAATGCAAGGTATGATAATAAGCTTAGTGTACAGGTGTTTGGGCCGTAGAAGCTCACGTTATTGTAATTCAAAACAAGCAAATGACTTTAGAAAAATACTTCCTCGAACAATAGAAGTCGCAAATTTTTTAATTTATCCTATTATTTAGAATTTTAACAATAGAATGTCATCTTTGTGTTCAAAGCAGATGATAATGATTATCCATTATTTTATTATAGTATGGCATTTTGAAACTATTCGACCTACAAGCGTTTTAGACCTAATTTCTATTATACAAACATTCCGTTTTATTAGGGTGACAATGCGTTGTGTCTATCACGGACAATTTTTTTATATTTGTTTAAAGTATAAAATTAAAGGTAATTAATTTACGAGTTAAGCATAAACACCATGTTACGAAATATCAATTTTATCAATAACTAGCAGTCGCCCGCGACTCCGTCTGCATGGAATTAAAAAAATAATAGTAGCCGATTGTAAGAACTACTGTACATGTTTATAAAATTTCATAAATATCGGTCTACTCGTTTCAGAGGTAACTAACATTGTGACACGTGATATTTACATTTGAGATATAACTAACTGTCTCCTGTGACACCGTTAACTTCGTATTAAAATTACTGAGCAGTCTGTGCACTATTCTCTATATTGTTATTAATCTATCTCTTCTCCGAATTTCAGACAGATCTATTTAACCGTTCCGTAGTAACAACCATCCATACATACAAACTATCAGGTTTAGTATGACTCATAATGTTTAAGTAAATTTAATTTAAAGATAATAATACTATTAGCGTATTGATCTCCGACAAAGAATTTCCCAGATCTTTATAGTAACATGAATATGTTATAGGACTTGTTAATAGATTTACGTGTGGCAAGCAGTGGGGACCGACCCTTACTTCGTTCCATTTGCACCTTTTTGTGTCGTAAAAATCTTCGAGCAATATTAACGTTATTTAACATCTCCAAAAGGCTGATGTAGATGTTCAAGTATGGAATACGTTATAACACAAAGATAGCTGTCGCCCGTGACTCCGTCTGCGCAGAATTAAAGAAAACATAATTGGTAGCTTATGTGTTCTTCTACTATTTATGTTTTTATTAATTCCGCGCCTACGGATTTGCGGCCCAAAACCAGACATACATATGTTTATTATGTCTCGGTTTTTTCTAAGAGAATTTGAGACATATGTGTTAAGTGCCAACAAAATTAATTTACCGAACAAAAAGATATAAAACAATATATAATATAAAACAAAACACAAATCAAAATAAGTATTCTCTGGAGTATTTAGTTGTGATTTATTAATGTAAAATATAATCTTTTATAAAGTTAAAAGCAAGGCTAAGGTAAGCTTACTGGCAACCGGTCGGAAGGCGATCGGACGGACGTACAGACCTTTTAACGGTTCCCCTTTAAATGGCCCACCCATTAAGATGACAGGATTACTTGTGGATTTTCATATTTTATATTCTGTTTACGATATTGCGAATAACATCAGTTAAATTCAAGAAGAAGCAAACGGATTAATAATTTGTTTCTTAAAAAAAAACTTGACTTATGGGAAAATTCGAATATCACCTCATCCTTCAAAATAATTACAGCCGTTAAAAGTATTCATTGAAATTGACATCTCACTTATATAGATGGATGTTTTTTTTGAAGATATCTCCAGAACGGCTCAACGGATTTTTATGATGTTTGGCATAGATATAGAACATAGTCTGGAAGAACACATAGGCATAGGTTTTTTAATTCTGAGCAGACGGAGTCGCGGGCGATTAATAATACATAGATAAAACCATACCAGCGAAAAAAATCGTTTTTCTGTTATAATGTTTCACTGTTAATTTTGATCGTCGAAACTTGCTAGAACGTAATTATTACAGGATTGACAAGAGGATGTTTTCCACGCGTACATGAGTTTGTTTTTATGTTTATATTGGTATGTGTGTAAATTCCATTGTGACGGCCTCAAACTTAAACAACTGACCGTGGGTTTCTGAGACTGATTTTTTTAAAACATATTGTTATCTCTGTTTTGTTGATAATAAAAGAGATGCATGTGTTTTATGCACGGACAAGATGTCTCAAGCAAGTACTTCGGCACAGAAAAAAAATTTAGTAGCCTATGTGTTCTTCCAGACTATGTTCTACATCTATGACAAATATCAGCGAAATCCATGCTACCTTTTTGGAGATACCTTCAAAATAACACCCATCCAAACATTCGCATTTATGATATTAGTAAGAAGTAAGATTTGATCCAAGAGGTGCCACAAATGACATGAGTAATTGCATCAAAAGATATTTAAAATAAGCGAAATTAGTCCGAATCTTATTCGCACATTTTTTACATCAACGTATTATGTATGGTTAGTTAACGCATTTTTCAATGTGTATTAAAAAACCCTACTCTTATCGGTTAACAAAGAAAATAAGAATTTGTCACCTGCTTCTCATGTTGGAGTTAAAAGAAATATCAAATAGCTTTTTACATAAACTTCTTTAGCCTTTGTCGGCTTTGACTTCTTGTAAATATTTCCCCATGTAAACTGTAACTGCAACATGACATTTAGTAATTTTCTGGAATATGAAATGATCATTTATAAATGTCACCGTAAGTAATAAAAAAAGACATTTCGTTAATTAAAGCCGATCCTTTGCGTAAATATAACAATGCTATTTCGTAACCTAAACGGGATATCATTCTTTATATCTTAACGATATCCGGACAGGATAAGTCCGGTTGTAATTATTGCCGGTACAAATGATCTACGTGGAATTGACGTCAATTAAACATAATTATATACTGACAATGTGTAACAAAAGAAAAAGTATTCGTTTGAATGTAATCGCGAATGTGTAGTGGAGCATATCATTGTGGTGACTTCTCGGAAGACATATACAGACTTTAAACTTTAGTTTTGTTATTATGTTAAATCTTACTAATATTATAAATGCGTCATCAATCAGTCTTTCCCAAAGTGTATCAAGTTGCGGGTTGTAGTAAAAGTTTCGTTAAGAATTCTCCGTTAATATACATATATAGGTCACAATAATTAATTAATTTAGAAGTTATAGTGGTTTTTAAATGTGTAAATATTTGTTCTCAAAGTGGGCAGAAGACAAAATAAGTTTGGGAACCACTGGTTAAGATGGATGTTAATTAGTAGCTATGCCTAGAACGGTTACATGGATCTCGCTGAAATTTGGCATATGTTAAACATAGTTTGGAAAAACACACAGAGGCAACTAATTAAGTTTTTTTAAGTACTCGCGGGCGACAACTAGTCTTATGAATTTTGTATAAAATAACGTTGAAATTTTTAGGAATTTGTTGAAAAATTTATTTAAAATCATAGAAATTTTATTTTAAGAAATGCTGTAAAAAATATTTTATTTTTATTTTTTGAGACTTAACAGTTTTTCTTCAATCAATTCAATCAATCTTTAATTCAGAATCCGTCAGGATTGACAGCCTAGAATATTTGCGATACGCAACTTTGTTACGTCATTGATAAAGCATGTCCAAATTTGAAGGAAAAAGAATTTCTTGGTGTACTTAACGGCCCGTAGAGGCGCCGCGCAAATTTTAACACTGTCGATGACGTTCTGAATTCTCATAATATTCGTGATAGGCCCTCTGGTTGATTATGACTATAGGTACGTTATAGTACATCTTTCGCAATATCAGCCACCCTAACTAATAAAGCATTGATGTAAGCATACTCTTAAGACGAATCCCACTGTTTGGGGTAAAGTTATGTCTTGGGGTTGTTTTACGATCAATTTTGTTTTACAGTTGGTATAAGGAATGGGGGAGCGTTGGTCAAAGTTTGTTGTCTGCATATCTATTTTATTTATATGCGTTTGACATTTTTAAAATTCTACTGTTTAGGCCAAACACAAGTATTTTGGTGTAATGGTTTAATTAGCGAAATACAGAGTTGCAAAATAGACAAATTAATCGTTGCGCGTATGCATCGGCGGTCGAAAGCGGAAAACCAAGTGACGTTTCGTGCCACCGCACGTCGGTTCGCACCGGTAGTGGTGTTGCCCGCACCTCAGGCGCGAACACTATAATGAAAATAATGAATAGTTTACTACTAAGATTTAGTTGAATTTGGTTAATAAGAGTAGCTTTTAACACACAAAACAATATATATATATAGAATAATATATATATATATATATATATATATATATATATATATATATATATATATATATATATATATATATATATATATATATATATATATATATATAGTATAGAAGTCATATATATACACATACATATATATATATATATAACAACATGTTACTTTCATACTAAGTCGCGGTCAACCCCTAGTATATTATAAAAGCGACAGATACACATTTATACTTTTAAATAATACAGAAAACTATATATCTTTACTTCAATCTTAAATGAAAAAAAAAAAAAACATGTAAGTCGCATGCCCCAACTATTTCCGTTTCAAGATTTTATAACATCTCATCAGAGCGAGGGTTTTATATTATTTCCCAAGGTGTAATTTGTGTGCGCCCCTCATTCAAAGACATAGAAATGCAGCAAAAAATAACCACCTACCCAGCCACCGTGTCCAATTTGAACTAGTGAAAAATGAACCTTTATTATCCTTACTAAATTGTAGGACAGGCCCCTACCACGATATTCTCATCACGATTTAATATAGATATTTTGATATATTTTTTAACTCGATTGTATTTTAATATCACGATACATTCATAAGCGATTTCCAAAAAGAATGCATACATTTGTAACAAAAACAAAGTGATCCTATAAGGGTTCCGTTTTTTTTATATGAGGTACGGAACCCTAAAAAGAAACAAGGTTTGTTTTCTTAAATGTTTTGGTAACACACTTCAAGCGCATAATATATTTTATTTCATGCAAATAAATGATAGTATATTGTTCTCTTAATATTCCTTAATTTGACAATAGCACTAATCATGGGTTTCTGACACCAAAATCTCCGTTTGAAACATATTTTTATCTCAATTTTATCAAAAATAATGAAAGGGATGACGATATATTTCATATAGACACTTTAGTCTTAGAAACTAACGGTAGTTATTATAAAAAAAGGTCTTGACAGACAGACGGACGAACAACAAAATGATGCTATTAGTGTTCCGTAGTTTTCCTATGAGGTACGGAACCCTAAAACAATAATTTCCGTTGCTATTGCTTTGGTAACGAATGCATCATCATCGATGAATGGAAGCAACCTACATAAATACAAACAAACAAAATTACTCTCATGTCAGTCGGATTCTGTCATCAAATACCATGTTCATATTCGTGAATGATTCAGAAATGAAACAAATAGTAGGGGTCCCGTGGGGACCAGGGCCAGACATCGTAACTTTACGATTTCAAGTTTACTGCAGCGGCCCTGCAACGGCGGGGAAAAAATAAATTGGAAACCAACGCCCTCATGATAGTGGAGATACATTTTACGATTCCAAGACTACAGGCCCTCTTGCACAGTCTAATTATAGGCCATACTCGCATTTCGTCTACAACACAATAAATAAGACACCATAAATCAATTAATCACAAAGAAATTTACTTTTATTCACAAATTGTTATGAGAACTAAGCGTGCATCGTAATATAGCGTTTCAAAGGTACTAGTTTTTATTTTTGTTTCATTATGTTTAAACTTTTTTGCACATTGTACAAAATTCGATCATGGAAGTGATTTCATGTTTATTAAGACGCAGGGATCTTGCTTACTAATATTATATAATCGAATGTATGGATTGATGGATGTTTGTTAGAAGGTATAAAAACGGCGCGTTGGAGCGTCGGTGGCTCAGTGGTCAAGCACTTGACTTGCAATCTGCAGGTCCTGAGTTCGAATCCCGCAATGTACCAACGTGTTTTTCGATTTCCGATTTACATTTGTACATTTATCCGACATATAATTCGCATTCATAATATTAGTAAGGTCGTAGTAAAAATTACGCTCGTCTTTTATTTCTAATATTAGCAGAGTTGATAATATCCGAAGATTCCTACGTATTTTACAATGTAGGCGAAAGGCAAAAGCATTGCAATCCTTGATTCTATTTTTAGTCTATACAAAATGGTTGATATTATGGTGTATCGTAAAATGGTTTTTAAGTAAAATTTATCTTATCATTTTTAACGTATTTACCGAGCATTCATGATTTGCTAAGCGGCTTACGGACGCTGACTCTTAAACTGTTTATTATATTTTATTGCATAAAAGATTATTTTATAAGCTATCCATTTCATGCGATCTGATGTCAGGAAAGTTGCAAATCCGATGATGAAAATAATGTTCATTTTAGCACTTTAAAAAGATCAACAAACAATCTGGTTTCTTGATATTTTAAGTTAAACAACAATTCTTAGTTAGTTACTTATATTATAAATATTTAGATGGATGGATAGATGTTTGTATAGAGGTATCTTTAGAACGGTTGCATGGATCTTCTACATGATGAAAAATAAATAAATCAAATCTGGTTGTAGTCAAATAAACATCCATTCACATTCGCATTTATAATATTACAAGTGAGATAAAAAAGAATAACAGTGACGACTGTCTTAGGAACCAAGCGTAAATTGGATTGGAATCAAATATCCAACTGCAAAATATAAAACTGCAGTATTTGGTGCTATTCTGAGCTTTTAAATAAATTAAATTTGTGTAAAATGTTATTAATAAAATTTGAAACCGTATAGAAACCAAATGAAATTCAAAAAGCGAAATTAAAGGTTTAACGTATAATTTTTTTTTTACGATAAAAACTTATTTCCATAGAGTAAAATACCGAGTATTTATTTAAGTATTTGAACTATTTAATCGAGTAATACAATCGGTACTGATTTGAATGGAATCCAAACAAATTATGAAATCCGATCTTTCCTATAGAAACGATCCATCAAAATTATGACAGTGGGAATGTCCCGTCTCTTTTGTTTGAATAGTGCGACAAACAAGATAAAGTTTTAGTTGAAAATAAGTTAAGAATTTATTTTCTTTATTTAATTAACTTGAATTTTTATTACCTATCGAATCAAACGTGATGACCAGTGTAAAAAATATAGACAACTTACTATTACTGTAAATGCAAATATTTAGATGTTTGTATGGATGGATGTTTGTTAGAAGGTATCTCCAGAACGGCTGTACAGATCTCACTGAAATTGGCATAGATGTAGAACATAGCCTGGAGGAACATATAAGCTATTAATAATTTTTTAATCGGACGGACGGAGTCGCGGACGAAAGTACATGCTATATAAATTAGTTTTACACGACTAATACCAGATTAATATAATTGTGTCATTCTAAAGCTAAAACGACTAACCTGATTTTAATGAGTAAGTTAAAATTCGATTAATGTTCTTCCCTTGAGAGTCGTATTTATTGTGATTTTTTAATAGACAACTATTGTAGTCAAAAATTGCATTTCAAGGTAGTATTTCTTCTCATAAATAAATGTATTAAAATAATCAATTAAATTTTACAAACACACACTTATAATAATTTTAAAGCTTTGTATTCATTCATAACATTGAAAGAAACTTGTAATTTTCGCATACGAACAACCATAAATATCAATATAAGTGGAACAGTAAAATTACACCTTTAGTCACCGACACTAAAGTGATTTATTAACTTAACTTAGATTTACTATGTTTCGACACGTCAAATGTACATTTGCGTATTATAAAAATTTATTTTTTTTCAAACTGCGATATATCTTACTTCTTACAATCATACTAATAATTATATATTTAATATTTAAGCGTCAATAGCCTAATGGTTAAGGGTACGGATTTCCGATCACGAGGTCGGGGGTTCGAATCCCGCCATTCGACTATTGTCGTAAACCATATCCTAGCACAAGCTTAGAGCTTATTTGAAATGGTTAAAGAAATGTTAGTAAATTTACACAAAAATCTGACAATATTATATATTACATACTATTAAAAAAAACTGCGAATATTTAGATGGAATGGATGTTTGAAGATATCTCCAGAACATCTTAACGGATCTCGATGAAAATTGGCATAGATGTAGATCATAGTCTGGAAGACCATATGGGCTACTAATTTTTTTAATTACGCGCGGACGGAGTCGCGGGTGAGTTAGCTAGTTATTTTTAATAATACACTATAAAAAGACGCTAATATTATATATTAAAATAGAATATCAAATATAAAAAAAAATAACTACAAGAATATTTTTAATACAAGAAACGAATCAGTAACTTTCCCTTTCAATCCTCTTCTTATAGGATAGGAAGAAGTGAATTTTACAGGGAAGAGGACGCATAGAAAGGGGAAATAACCTATTTCTGTGCGTCAATTGAAGGCATCTGCTATTGTGGATTGTACTCGTACATATGTGTCATCGCTTCGCTATTTCGGCGAATTCAGGTGACTTGCGCGCGTTCCACCTTAAAAAAATTCTACTACGCATAGACATCTTTAATTAATTAATAATTAGAATTACATGTGTGCTATTACTTAGCAATTTAATATTGTAAAACGCAACAATGTGTAACCGTCTTTATATCGCTTCCCATGATTAAGTTGATTTGGTAATAAACTTAAGTTATGTTAATTACATTTTATTACTTTAATAATTATCAATAATCACAGCTTGTGTTGAATTTCAAGTTTTAAAGTCACTCGTAATATGATGGGAAATGAGCTATTGAATTATAAATGCGAATATGTAGATGGATGGATGGATGGTTTGTTTGATGATATCTTCGAAAAGAGTCAACTGATCTTTACGAAATTTGGTACAGCTGTAAAACATAGTATGCAGCTGGAAAACACATAGGCTACTTAACAAGTTTTTTTTTAATTCCGCGCGGACGGAGTCCCGGGCGACGGCTAGTATTTTATACGAAGCCAAAACACTTGACTACAAAGTTCTCGTAAAATTGTCGTCTAGCATTTAATGTGTCTGTAACGCCATCTTGCGGCTAGTAGCGATAATAAACTCATGTTATAATATCCCTTTTTATGTAACCATAAAAATGCTTTCGCGTTTTACTTTTAACAATAAAGTGTTTATTGGCTTTTTACTTTATCACCACGAAGATGGCACATTTTTTATTTACACGCGTTATTGTTGGAGTACGTTATTAAATTGTAAATAAAGGTTGTTACAGTACTTCCAAATATTACACATATAAGTGCCTTAGAACTTTTAAATCATACTACTATTGTGAATGCGCTTGTTTGTACGGATGGAATTTGTTAGAAGGTATCTCCGGAAGGGCTGTATTGATATCGTTGCAGTTTGGCATAAATATAAATCTATGCCTGAAATACTGAACTTTACGGAAGAGGTGATGCATGGGAAAGGAAATTATTTTCTTTCGGTGCATCCTCTCCTCCGTCGATTCAAGATAGGCAACGCATATGCAATTGCCTATGTCTATGGGCAACGGTCACTTCGCTATTTCAGCGATTTCAGGTGGCCGCTCGCTCGTTTGCCACCTTATGATATAAAAAAATATATATTATATATTAACGCGATCTAAACCACAGTGGTTTGTCAGCGCCAAAGTTATCGTCTTGCGTAAATAAGTAAAGTTTTTGTTGCGCTTTTTTTTATAAAATATAAGAAAATTTTTGTTAATTAACTAATATTTCTTGTACCATTCCAACTAAGCACTACGCTTGTGTTAGGGCATGGTTTACGATAAAAAACAAATGGCGGGGTTCGAACCCCCGACTATGCGATCGTAAATTACACTTAACCATTACGCTATTGATATTTCATTAATTAAAATACTACATTTCATGTATCATTAGTTATCAAACGTTTATTTATTTGCTTGAATACATTCAATCCTTATTCGGTTTAAAAAAAGAAATCTTACTAAATATTTTCATTGAAGCTTAAATGCAATGTTTGTTCGTGGCAAATAAAAGTGGTGAATCATTCTATGACGAATACTTAAACGCTTTATCGAAGGGTCATGGGTAATTGCGATGACCAATTTTATTGTCATTATAAAATTAATTCAAGATATTTATTACAGGTTTGATAAGGTTATTGTATTAAAAATTGTTGTTCTTTGATTGAGTTTACATTTATTTAATCGTAATTTATTAAAAAAAAAATTATCCAAAATATTACCTGTTAAGAATTGGATCTGAGGACACCTTTTTACACACAATTATTTTTCGATTTTAATTTTGTGGTCAAAACAAATAAAAAAATAAATCGTTAAATCAATCAAAACTAGATTTTAATCCAATGTAACAAAACTTATTTTACAAGCCTCGATGTTCGGTATTTTTTGTTTCATCACTTTCGTATATCGTCTTCCTGTTCCGATAACGGTATTTAGGTTAATTACCTTTAATTATTGCTTAACATAAGCTAAGTGATTATATGACTAATAGAGTTTTTACAATGCAACTTTTAATGAACTTTTACTAATGATTTTCGTATACGTCGATCGTTTATGTCTTTTTCTAGTCGTAACTTAGTGATGAGTTAAGCTACTCATTGATATATATTGCTATCTCTTTTTTTAAATACAGAATAAACGAGATGACAATATGTTTCTGAACAAATGCTTCGGAAGTAGAAACTGAAATAATAATTATATATACTATGGATACAGAACAGGAGCTGTATCCGACACTGACCGCGCGTAATAAAAAAAACTTGATTAGTAGCCTATATATCTTCCAGATTGTTTTTTACATCTCTACCTACCTCCCTTCTAATAAACATTTATCCATCCATCTAAACATTTGCAGTTACTCGTATATTAGTAAGATTATTGTATTGCAAAAATTGCCCAAATCAACCTTTTTTATTCATTAATTATTTGAATTGAAAAGGATAAAAATGTTATAAACATACGTATTAATATACAAGGAATCAAATCGTGTATTAAACAAGAGTTGCAAGTATGAAAAAGTGATATAAAAAGGTATAAGAGTATAGTAGGAGCTCTCAAAGCTTTCCAAGTATACTCGTCTGTGGCTAATTTATATTCTGCGCGCACTAGAGTGGGTTGTTGACGTGCTAATTAATAAAGAGGTTACTACATAATAAGCCTCTGAAACTAGTTGATTTTTCTATAATCATTTTCTTTTTTTTTACATAAATTGTGTCAATGGTTTTATATAGCCAGATACTTTATAACGAGTTCAATTAAAAACACCACACTGCCTATAGTCTGACAAACTTATTTCATCCGGTCGGCATAAGTCAAACTGATAGCCCATTAACTCTCTTTCCACAAATTTGGAACTCATCAACATTCATCATTTAAACTCATCATAATAATATCCACCTTGCAGGTAATTTTAACCTTGGTCAGATGACCGGGTAATTTAACCCATGGTCAGATGACTTGTTATTTTCACTTACGGTCAGATGACCTCGTAAATTAACCCATGGTTAGATGACCTGGTAATTTGACCAACGGTCAGAGGACCTGGTAATTTATCCAACGGTCAGAGGACCTGGTAATTTAATCCCCGGTCAGATGGCCCCGTCAAAGTTTTTGTGGCCCAATAGTGTTTCTAGATGTAGCCGTCAACTCTTAACATTTTATGTTATACTGAAGTGTAATAATCATCAATCTACTCCTAATTTTAATAAGATTATATTTAGTGCGCATGGTCAAGTCGAATTGAATCATCCTGTGGAACCTGTTTCCATTATGTCAGCAGAAAGCGGCCCTTTCACACGTCCGCGTCAATATTGACACGACAGATTTTTAAGTAATTGCCGTACCTTAAACAGTCTGTTACCGTGTGAATGCGTTTAACACTATTATATATAGCTTAACGGAATTTTTAAAATACGTGATATTTGTTGAGTTTGAAAGACTTTATTTTTTCCGTGGAAACATAATGGCGCGAAAAAGAAAATCTTACTTATGTTATAAACGCGTGCGCGATGTTTGTTTGTTACAAGATATCTCTAGAACGGATGAACGGACCTCAATGAAGTTTGGCATACTTATAGAACATAGTCCGGAAAAACAGATAGGCTACTAATTTTGTTTATTTTTTTAATTTCGTGCGAACGAAGTCGCGGGCGACGGGGTTTTGTTACAATGTATCTCCGGAACCGCTCAAAGGATCTTGGTGAAATTTGGCACAGATGCAGAACATAGTCTGGTAAAACACATAGGCGTATAACTCTTTATTAAGTCTTTACACTTAGTACTAAAATTGTTATTATTAAGAAGCCCCAATAGCCTAAATATTAAGTTTAATAACTTAACTGCAGATTACAAGTCAAGTGCTAACCCCTGAGCCATCGACGCTCTGAATGAACTACATTCAAAAAAAGTGAAAGCAAATTCGATGGTAGAGTTACAATGAACTTTTAACTGAGAACAAACTCGTGTGTGATTAAAAATGAAAGCGAATACGCTTTGATTAATGAATCGACTATCACAATTCTGAACGTTTTTGAAACAACATTCCGCCCCTTTCTCACGACTAGAATACCGTGAGTACATATACATACTTTTACATTAATCGGCCTACACTCTTACATTTTTGGAATAAGATATTTTCGCGTTCGCGCAGAATTAATAAACTTAATAAGTAGCCTATATGTTCTTGAAAACTCTGTTCTACATCTGTACCAAATTCCAACAAGATCCGTTAAGCCGGTCCAGAGATACCTTCTAACAAACATCCATCCAACCATACGTGCAAACATTCGTATCAATTTCAAATGAGCTTAAAGTTTTAACTAGGATATTGGTAATGATGATATTCGAATGCCGGGATTGGATTCTATGACCATAGGAATGGTAATAAAAAGTAGTTTAATCATTAGGTTTTTGGCGTTTAAAAACAAATTATTAAAAATGTATCCCAACTTATTCTATCATTAATATTGCTATCGAGTTTTAAGCAATAAAAATAATATTCTTAGTTAAATTATTGACTAAAATAACATCTCAACATTACTAAATATTGACTAAACTAAACAATGTTAAGTTAAAAAAGTAGTATTACTTTAACTTAAAATCACGCAGCTGCGCAAAGTTACGAAGTTTGCGCGATCTGTACACAACAGTTTATTTTTAATTTATGCATTCATGGAAATACTTAGTAAATTTTTGTTAAAGGAAGAAAAGTATATTCCTATAAAGCAATTACCGGCTGTTTGTTGTCTCAAGTGGGTATATACCGAAATATTTATTAACTATTGGTTTCTTAGACAAAAAACTCTGTAGAAGATATATCGTCTCTGTCCCTTATGGGTATTTTGGTCTCAGAAACCCACGATAAGACCTTCAAGTATAATATTTACGATTTAATCGACGATGTGACATATAAACTTTTTTGATATTTGTTACTATTTTCCTGTGATATAAAAATCAAAATAAAACACAATTAAAATGTTGTTATCTTCTAATAAAACCAGCAAAGATACTGCTCTTATGTAAGTATGTAAAAGAACTCACTACATTAAATGAGTTTCACTCTACGTCCACTTTTATGCTCAGGATGCTCCAATATTATGCTTTAAAAAAAGAAATGAAACATGAAAATGTAGTTAAAATAAAAGTGATCTTAAGACTTGCTTTTGTGTTACAAGTGAACTCTTAACATTAAAATTCAAATGAAAAAAATATAAAACTAAAGAGTTGTTTGTTTGTTTCTATATAGCTCGATTGCGACTCAAAGTGACCCACATGATGAATTCTCATAATCCTCTAGCAAGCACTCGTCAGACGTGCTCCATAAGAATTACGCTGTAACCCCTGACAACATGGATGACATAAACAAGGACCCCTTCCCCCCATTTAAACAAGTTGAATGCGCTCCCCGCAGCCTCCTCGCACGTGTACCAGGGACGCAACCCTTTACACTTCCTCTCGTGCTTGCAATTAAAACGAAAACCAGAGCGAAACGCGAGAAAGGCGCAACGCGTGGGTGCGAAAGGGACACCCTGCCTCATTTACCGGAGCACTTTTTATTTCCACTTGCACTCGACAGAGGTCGTCGGCCAATCAACGTACTCTGTTTCGCCCGCGCGCATTGGCCGGTTTGAATAAAGAGCGGTTTTTGAAAAATAACAAAAGAGGGTAGGTAATAGCGCGTTTTGTTTGCTACGAGTGGCGTTTTTGATTTGAGTGCCGCAGCTCGCGGGGAGCGGACGTCTTCAGAACCTTAATTACTTTAGCGGTTTGTATTGTTGGGCTTCCTGAAGAGCGCTTACGTTAAGTTGGCACTTCATTTCATTTGTCAGATGATGTTTAACATTGTTATTTATTGCACGCAGCCCGTTCCCCGGTTCCCGAGTCGTGATATTGCAAAACAAGCAAATTAGCAATGTTTATTTCACTCTAACAATCCTTGTTGCTACATGACGTTGGAACCGCGCAATTGGCTGCTGTTTGCTCTAGTAGGGCGCGAGTGCATTGGCAAAGAGCTTGATGTCTTTTGCGATGTATATTATTAAAGAGATCTGTTAACTTTTAATATATTTATTAATAATTACTTAGGATCGATATTCTTTCTTACGCTATGATTGATTTCAAATTAACTTATGCAAAAATATATCCTAACAAATTATTTAAAAATAACTTATCTAAATAAAATTTAACGTCCTTGCACAATTTAAAGATCAGCGAAAGTAATTTATTGCCCTGTTGTTAGTTTTAAATTTCATACCTGGCAAGGAATTGGATATCCAGTAACAAAAACAATGAAGTCTTTTAAAAATATTACCTCATAAGATGAATGGTTGGAGATATCATATTTAAAATTGGAGACAACAGATTCGAACAAAGCACAGGGCACCAAACAGGTCGTTGGAAGGCAAGTGCTTTCTTTACAATCAAGTATAGAAATCTCCGATATGTCTTCAATTTTTTCTCTTCTTCATTTATATTGAGTACTTTGTAGTTCTTTAGTAGTATTAACAAATGAACGTTTGTTAACAGGAACTTGGCAGTACCTCGCGCGCCAGCACAGGCCGGCAACTCTTCGCTGGAAACCTTCACGACGCTACAGAAAGAGAGCTGCCACAGGCTGGAGTATCTCGTTGAACGGCAGAAACAGCTGTGTTTACTCTCTGATAGAGTGCTACAGGTATAAAATAATTTAGTATTTATAAACTAACACAACTTACCGCTTAACCTGTAGGGGTAGGCAGAGACCACGAACGGATTTGGCCTAGTCAAACGAACCTCCGAAATCCACTTGTCGCCCTTTCGGGCGACGAAACGTGATAGTTCGCGAGGCGGGTCGCTGACTTTTTTTCGGGGACTTATCTTTGAAATTTCTTTCCTGATTACAATATTTTCCTTCACCATAAGAACGTCGGATAAATGAACATATGTTAATCAAAAACACATTGATACATGGCAAGATTCGAACCTAGGACCTGTATATCACAAGTCATGGGCTTAACCTCTATGCCACTGACGCTTTCTTAAAATACATACAGTTTTATGAATTAAATAACACGTTTTATTGATGGTACTTCCTTGCTTACTTAATTATTAGTTATAAAATGATACTGCCGTTAAACGGACTCTTAACGTTTAAGACTTATAGATGGGCATTTAAGATACTCCGTTGAAAGGCTTATGAAGGAACGATTACTTTAACTTTAATTAAATTACGGGATAAGTTTTATTCAGTACATGATTTCATATTTATAATTGACATGTTATATTGTTTCGTTCTTTCAGGTAATAAAAATGGGCAATACAAATTACATATTATAGGCACGGAGAAATATAATTTTTACGTAGAATATTATGTGCTCATAAAAATTATTTACGATGTATAAATAAGCATAAATTTTTGTCTTGACTACTTTATTGTAATAAAGCCTATTATTTACAACTTTTTATAAGTGGTAGCTAAAATGTGTCGTGTATTGTTACGTTATGCGGGTCACATATTACGTTACTTTTATTTTGTTAAAATATCCTTCCTTTAATTATCATTATCATCTTTTTACATGAATAAAATAAAATGAGTAATTTTATAACGTAAACCTCAAACTACAGTGGGCCTAGCATGAATATTTATAATAATAGTCATGGTATCGTCATCGACAAAGTATTCATTGTGCAGCGCCCCCTATCGACCGTAAAGTATACCAAAAATCATATCGCATACTAATTTTGACATAATTGAAAATGACAATACAAAATGATTGTCACAAATATTCGAGATAGAGACAGTTCAAATGTGATAACATTAGTCTTTTGTTTTATTTTACAATAGCGGTCGCCCGCGACTCCGTCTGCGTGGTATTAAAAAAACGTAATTGTATGTCAAGATCCGTTCAGACTATCTGGAGATACCAACAAAACATACATCCAAACATTCGCATTTATAATATTAGTAAGATTTCATTTAATGAAACCTTAGCTACAGGTTTTCGACTGACTTGTTTTCGCGATAAATATCTTCCTATATATTCATGCTTGTTGACTCCAGTGTTTCAAAGAGCATTGGTAGCGAAGTCAACTATAGCAATATAGGTCCCACAAATTGTGTGATATCAACCAATTTGTACTGGGTCAGCTATAGTGGCCTAGTTATAAACATAGGATATGCTTGAAGCCCATCCTTGGCATGTTTGATGACGTCATTGCTTGATTTTTAATTCATTATGATGTGGTGTTTCCAGGTGTTGCAGACGGGCGCAGGACAAGCGGTAGAGGAGTGCCAGTATCAGTTCCGCCATAGCCGATGGAACTGCAGCACCGTCGCTAATTCCACCGATATCTTTGGAGGAGTACTTAAATTTAGTAAGTTATTTTACCATTTTACCTTACTACTACGTATTGGCCCGGCTCGCCCGGTGAAATACCACAACCACACAGAAGACAGGCGTCAAGTGGAAGCAATTCCAAATGCAGTCTGATGAGTGAGCGTCCCGGAGGCCTAATTTAGTCCTCTTTCCTTTCCTACCCTTTTTCTCTAATAAGGAAAGGATGGGAAGTGGACATTCCTGATGAGAGGATGCATGGAAAGGGAAAATGTTTTCTTTCTGTGCATCCTCTCCTCCGTCAATTAAAGGTAGGCAACGCATATGCATACTTCGGTATTTCAGCCATTTCAGGTGGCCGCTCGCTCGTTTGCCACCTTATTATATAAAAAAAAAACTTACGGAGAGTCGGCAGTATGTTTATCTACTTTGAATACATCTTTATCATTATCTGAGAGTACTTTATTCTTTCAAATATTTCGCCTTTTCACACAATCCATACTGACATCGACCTTCTTTCCTTTGTAGCCCCTTTAATCTAATAACTTTCAGGTTTTTCTACCTTCTGTTTCTTTCAAACCTTACTTTATTATTCTTAACATAAGCTAATAGCATTAATTGGTTGGTTTCTGAGACTAAAATCCTAGTATAATACATATTGCTATCTCTTATAAATTATGTTACATGTTTTTATAAATGGATTTTGGTTTTAGAAACCCACAGTTAATGTTCTAAGTATAGAAGTAAGAAATATATATAGATATTGTAATGCACTTCTGAGTCCTAAGCATGTGTTCTTTGATGTTGCTGTTGTGTTACTCCGCAGTGGAATCAGTCTTCACTTGTGTTTATATTACAATCAGAGGGCACGACAAGCAACGTTGCCACAGAACTACAAATATAATTGATCTGGCATTTAGAAAAAATACAATACCACGACAAAAAAAAATATGTTTAATTTAAGCTGTATATTAATTTTGTTAGAATCAATGTAAGATACCACGATATAAAATGTAATATGTTGATTCTTTTTATGTTCTTCCATTAAAATAAAGTTTAATTCGTTGCTATTGACTTAAAATTCTTACTAATATTATAAATGGGAATATTTAGATGGATGGATGGTTGGATGTTTGTTTGAAGGTATCTCCGAAACGGACCAATGGATCTCGCTAAAATTTGGCTTAAGTGTAGAACATAGTCTCGAACAACACATAGCTGCTTAAGTGTTAATTTAAGTGTTAATTCCGCGTGGATGGAGTCGCGGGTGATAGCTAGTTTAACATAAATGTTGCATTGAAAATATTTCTTTACCTGAATCTTAATTAATTAAAGCTTAAACTTAGACTTAACTTAGTTAATAGAGGTCTTTAAGGTCTTTAAGATTACCTTAACAACAAAATATCTTTTATATGTTCTTCGCTTCTCTTGACCACACAAGCTAAAGTGCGTCGTAAAATCATAATTAGATTTTCAATTACCTACAACCACATAATACGCGGTAGCCTTAACTTTTTAATTTACTGTTATGTTTACTCTAAGTTGACTTCCTGTCAAGACTATGGTAATATTATATTCTCTTTGAGACGATAACTAGCTTGATCAGGTGTTTGAAAACCAAATTTTATCCTACTCGAAGGACCAGTAAGTTGCAATACAATGTAACTTGAGTTTAGAAGTATCGTTGGGAGAATTTTGAATTATTGTAGACGGTAAAATATTTATATACAAGTTTAAACTTGCTGTTGCCTGCGACTTCATTAGTTCAGAAGAAAATAGCTTATATAATATATTTGTTTAGCTGTTCCATAGATTTTCGGGAAAAAACGTAGACGTGCGGAAAGACACACATTTTAAAAATTGTTTTTTGCTTATCATCAACGCAAATTACTGTGCATGAAATGTCTTTTTTTTCATATTAAATACAGACATTTACATTTTTTTGATATATATAGATTCACATTATCCATTTGTATGGTAGATTTTTTATATAGAAAGTATTTTTTTCTGATATAAATTAATTGACGTTAAATCTTCACAGATTAAAAAAATATAGTTAACAAAAACCTGTATTTAATCAAAGGTTTTTTTATAATATCAGATAATAAGATTAAAACGATTATGATTCAGTCGATAGAGTGAATTTCCGCGAAGTGATGTTTATCTAAAATTTGGATATCTTCCATGCATTTTGTATATTGTTATAATAAATTGTTTATTACTGTGCATCCAATATCTAAATTATGTTTAATATCTTCATGCCAGCTCCATTTCTAGACGTTTTCAAGGAATTTCTTCTCTTCATGTTATTTGTTTATTTTCTAATGTCGATTACTGAGATCACGTGTTGACTTGTCGACGGAGCGGCTCAGTTTGTTTAAAGTATGCCACTAATAAAGTAACCATTGTAACATGACCTCTTATAGCTGATAGGAAAAGAAGTACGTAAAGAAATGCCGAGGTCAATGTCATTGGTTTACTGTACTTACAGCGGTCATTGAACTTTACGTTTATCTAAGACCCAAGATCCTGATGGTATTCAACGTTCAAGTTATTCGTTATCCATAGAATTGATTTGTTCGGAAAAACTTTTTGTGTTTTTCATACTTTAGTGATATAGTCACTGCTCTTGGTCGTTTATAAAATGGATAATTTATCGGTATGTACAAGTAAGAGAAGAACATAGTCCAGGCCATTTTAGGATCCCTTAAGGAATTTGCAATTCTATCAAGCTATACAATCGAATAAGTAGCATGAAAGAGGTTGCGGATTCAATCTAATGTCGAGTTTACGGCTCATCCATTGTGGATCGGGCGAGTGTCGATTGTTTTTTGCTTTTTTTTTGGACTCAGACTCTGGGAGGAGAGTCTTCTATTTTCTAAATTCCTTATAAATAATTGTTCTTTTATAGAATCTCGCGAATCAGCGTTCGTGCATGCTCTCTCATCGGCGGCGCTGGCTCACGCGGTGGCGCGTGCCTGTAGCCGTGGCGAGCTTAACGAGTGCTCGTGCGATGCCAGGGTTAGGAAGAGGACGCCCAGGCATTGGCAATGGGGAGGCTGTTCTGAGGTGAGCTAAAACATTAAGTCAAATAATTACAATTTTAAAACCTTAGTAGACCAATATTAAGATTTAAGAGGCAAGGAATAATCTCAACTAACGTTTTCAATTTTCAGGATATAAGATACGGTGAGATGTTCAGCCGAGACTTTGTTGATGCCAAAGAAGATAAAGACACTGATGTGGGTCTCATGAATCTCCACAACAATGAAGCTGGACGAAGGGTAAATTTAATAGCTTAATTAGCAAACATTTTTAGGCAAGGTCATTCAATTAATTCTCGAATCCCTTAATCGATGAAGTTCTTTTTCGATGTTCAAAAGCTTTGTGAAGGGATTGTTAAATTTTACATACTAAAACTTTTGAGTCTATTCTAGAAGTAAATATTTCATTCTATTTGTTTTCTATATGTGTAGAGCGTTAGTGGCTCAGGGGTCAAGCACTTGACTTGTAATCTGCAGGTCCTGGGTTCGAATCCCGCCATGTAACAATGTGTTTTTCGATTTCCGATTTACATATATACATTTATCAGACGTTCTTACGGTGAAGGAAAACATCGTGATGCAACCTGCACATATCTGAGAAGAAATTCAAAGATATGTGTGAAGTCAACCAACCCGCACTTGGCCAACGTGGTTGACTATGGCCTCTTCACCCTTAAGTTAGGGTAGGTCTGAGCCTCTCGGTGGGGACGTATAGTGAGCTGATGATGATGATTTGTTTTCCAGGCGGTTCGTAGCCGTATGCAGCGCGTGTGCAAGTGCCACGGCATGTCGGGCTCGTGCTCGGTGCGCGTCTGCTGGCGACGTCTGCCGCAGCTGCGACTGGTCGGCGACGCGCTCGCCACACGTTACGAGGGCGCTTCACATGTCAAGGTCATTTCTACAGTACGTGGATACAGGGAGTTTTATTTGATGAAGATAGAAATTGCACTTACTGAGTACACCACTAAAGGAGTCTCTTAGTGTGGATTGCTCGTACCAAATATACACATAAAGGATCCTTTAGTAACCACTGAATAACAATGCGGCATTTAGACTAGAGAAAACTGATCCATAGTAGTAGAATACAATTCTGATAGACTGGTATCCATAGCTTTAAATACACTATACACTAAAAGGCCTCTAGTTTTAGTAGTAGTCACATAAATGAATATAATATTAGCAAATTAAATCTTTATGATACTTTAAATAGCGACTAAATTAAAATTAAAATATGATACGTTATTACTAATTATTAATTAATAATTAATAGATGTTGAAAAAATTATTGCTTATATGTGTTATTTTATTTTAAGGTGGTGGAGCGAAAACGTGGTAAGAATATGCGAAAGCTGAGACCTTTGCATGCTGATATGAAGAAACCAAACAAAACTGATCTGGTATATCTAGAAGAATCTCCTGACTACTGCGAACCTAATGATGAGTAAGTATGTCGTAATGAATACAGTCTTGGTGAAATATTAGTTCTGCCCTCTTGGGTATTACTGTTATTGATGTAAAGACAGTTTTTTCCTTTGTACCAGGAAATTTGAAGTATAACTTAATACCAGAAAGACGAACAAAAAGTTATTTTAAACAGCTTCATATGTGCAGTTATTTTATGTGTTCTTGCTTTGATGTCTTCTACTACTACTATTTTTCGTTCTTTTAAAAAAAATCTGGGTCTTGGCCTTCAAAAATAATAGTCTCCGCTTTGCTCTATCTCATCTCAACTACTTTACGTGATTTATCGAAGACTGTGGCAATGTTGGTAACAAAAATCAACGAGCAAGCAGTCGCGATTAAAGCGCAAACTAAGAAAATAGACGATCAAAAACAGCTGATTGAAAAAAATTTTGTAATAATTAGTGAACAGAAGAGGGTAATCGCGAATTTAGTAATTAAAGTGGACAAGCTTGCTGCGGTCGCGGACGGCACGAAGAAGGGGACAGCAGCGCCGTCTAGTGCAACTACGTCGCCGAGCGCAACAGAGACAGCTGTAGGCTCGGGGGAAGCGGGGCCGGTTACCCGCGCTCGCCGCGCCGCGCAGCGCATTGAATCTAAGGGCTTGATCACATCGTGCGTGCAGGAGCCGAAGCGATTAAATACTGCGGATGCTCCCAAGGATAAATCTACGGATGACTTAAATAATAATCAATCCCCAATAGTTTCGGAAGGGCAGACAGTTTCTAAGAAGACATCATCAAATAATTTGCAAACCAAAATTGTTCAACGGGGTGGTAATAGCGTGATGTCTTCTATTCTGGCGGTCGAAAAAAAGAAATTTTTACATATCTGGTCTCTTCATCCAGACACAACGAGTGAGGCCATAACCGAACATGTTGAAACTGTATGTGGCTCCAAAGATATAAAAGTTGAGAAGATAATACCAAGAACTAAAAGAGATTATGCGTCTTTCAAGGTTGGAGTTCCGGAATCATTGTACGGAAAAATCAATTGTTGTGATTGCTGGCCAGTTAATGCCAAGTTCAATGAATGGGTGTGGTTTCGAAACCAACAAAGATCTACGGGAAAGGAGAGTAACCAAAAATAATTCGATATTAATATACTATCAAAACGTGAGAGGACTCCGAACGAAAACGTCAGCATTTTACACGAATATTTTGAACAATTCGTGCGACTTGTTTACTATAACAGAGACGGGTCTAAATAACTCCATAGCGGATGGAGAAATTTTTCCCGCTGGTTACACAGTGTTAAGATGTGATCGAGCCGATGGACGGAAACAAGGCGGAACACTGATTGCTGCATCGTCGCGGTTGGAACTAAAACGTGTTCAAGTCGATAGTGTGGATACGGCCTTATTTGAAATAGTTTGTGCTACCGTATCACATCGTCAAAAATTTTTGTTTTTGTGTTGTGTTGTGTATATTCCCCCCAAATCGAGTGTGCAAGAATATAGTCATTTGTTTCATATACTTGAATCTAAATGTTCGGAATACGATAAAGTGTTAGTGATTGGAGATTTTAACATGCCGTCTTCCACACAAGAGATACAGCATCATTGTGAGTATGTTGCAGCCTATTGTGGATTCCGGCAGGTAAATAATTTCATTAACATTAACGATAGAACTTTGGATTTGGTATTGACGACCCTTGCCGAATGTGATTTGAGAGTATTTTTGTGTGACGACCCCGTGGTGGACGTTGACGTGCAGCACCCCCCTCTGCTGCTGGAATTGCGGCAGAGGGGGGAGCGCACCCACCGCTCTAACTCTGGGCTTGGAGACGCCGAATGCAATTCGAATGATAACGGTTCAGTTGAAAATATTAGATGGAATTTTAAAAGATGTAATTTTTTTCAATTATATAGTCTATTTGAAAAGTTTGATTGGAGTCCGTTATATGAAATAAACGATGCCGACGCCGCGTTGACATATTTCTATAATGTGGTAAACCAAATGATTGACTCGTCTACACCGAGAAAACTTTGTAACCGGGGTAAAACAAATTCAAAATGTAATTATCCGACATGGTACACGGCCGAATTAATTAAACATATTGAAAAAAAGTGGAGGTTACATAAAATATACAAAAGAACTAAATCGCAAGCGGACTATCGAGTATTTTCTCACTATCGGGCTTTAGTAAAAAATATGATCGAAGGCGCGTATAAATTATATCTGCAAAATCTGCAACTAAATTTAAAAAATGATCCAAAATCGTTTTGGAACTTCGTTAAAAATAAACGGATTAATTCTAACAACAGTCGAGTTACTAAAGGGGGGGTGGAAGTGAAAAAAGAAGATAGTGCGAAATATTTTGCGGAGTACTTTCATTCGGTATATAGCTCCAAGCCGCCGAACTTAGACCCACGGTCGGCTGAGCGGACGGCGGCGCTGGCGCCGTCCGGCGCGGACTCGGCGCGCGTTCATATAGGCCAGGTGAGCGAGCGCGATGTGCGCGCAGCGCTCGTCCGCCTCAAGCCCAAACAATCGGTAGGCCCGGACGGCGTACCGCCTTTCATAATTAAAGATTGTCGCCTATCATTTGAGATGCCCCTTTGGCATATTTTTAATTTATACTTAAAAGAAGAACGCTATCCGGATAGATGGAAAATTACCCGCGTAATTCCGGTTCCAAAAAAAGAATCAGGAACGGAACTATGCGATCATAGACCTGTAGCGATACTATCGGCGGTTGCTAAAGTATTCGAGACGGTAATACACAGCAGCATTTGTTCGCAGGTGAATTCCCGGCTATCGGACGCGCAGCACGGCTTCCGTAAGGGTCGAAACACGGAGAGTAACTTGTTGTCCTTCGTATCGGAACTAGCGCCTGCCGTGGACGCCGGAAGACAGGTCGACACTGCATATTTTGACTTTCGCCGCGCATTTGATACCGTAGACAACGATATATTATTAATTAAATTTGCTGCGTTTGGGTTCACTCCCAGTTTACTAAACTTTTTTGCTAATTACCTAAAAGAGCGCAGACAGTACGTCGAGTACGAGGGTTACTTTTCCGCGCCATATTATACTTATTCCGGAATAAGTCAAGGCAGTAATCTCGGTCCGTTAGAGTTTATTTTAATGATTAATGACCTTCCGTCAATAGTAAATCACGCACAGTGTTTATTGTATGCGGACGATTTAAAACTTTTTTTAGTTATAAAAAATGGTGACGACTGCTTGCGATTGCAGCGGGACATTAACAGCGTGTTGCAGTGGAGTAAGGACAACAAGTTGTTCTTCAACGTGAACAAGTGCTGTGTGATGTCGTATAGTCGAGCGCGCGCGCCACTGCACCATCCCTACGTGCTGGATACGACCCTCGTCCCGCGCGTATCTCACGTCCGTGATTTGGGAGTCGAGATGGTCGAGGAATTGAACTTCCGAAACCACATTGCGAATATCTGTAGGAAATCGTTTAGAAATCTCGGTTTTATTATTAGGCAATGTAAGAATTTTGAAAATGCGCTGGTAATAAAAGTTTTATATAACGCATTAGTTAGGAGTCATCTAGAAACGAGTAGTTCCATTTGGAGTCCCCATGAAAAAAAATATAGTCTGATGGTAGAAAGAATTCAAAATAAGTTTACGCGGTTCCTGTATTACAAACAGTACGGAGTTTATCCTAGCTTCCCGTTAATGTACCCCAGTTTATTTGTGAATGGCATGGTCGGATACAGCACGTTGCGAGTGCGTAGGGACGTGGCCCTCGTGCGCGGCGTATGGCGCGTCCTGCGCGGCGCGGTGTGCCAGCCAGCCGTGCTTGCAGCGCTGCGGCTGCGTGTCCCTGACTGCGTGGTTCAGGTGCGCCGCCGCCCGCCATTGTTTCTCGAGCCCACCGCTAGGACGAAGTTATTGGAAAATGCTTCTATAGTGCGGGCTATACGGCTTCTCAATATCATATCTAGAGATATAGATTTATTTAGTTGCAGCGAGTCGAAATTCACAGAGGCTGCGTACAGATGTGTGGAAGACGTTTGAATATTGATTTTTAGTTACGCGTTTATATATTCTTGCACTGTTTATCTATGTATTTTTCTTTTTATTTATCATTGTTATGTGTTATTTACTGTTATTATAAAATATGTTATCATGTAAACTGTTATGTAAAGTGTGTATAGTGTCAAATTGGTTGTATACTGTAATGATGCTGTGCAGTTTTTAAATAAATAAATAAATAAATAAATAAATAAATAAATAAATAAATCTCAACCCAGTCCTGGACTTTGAGTTCTTAGGTCCTTTTCCTCGTTCTTTATCCAGCGATACTTGAAGCTGTCTACTTTTATTGTAGGAAGCCATGGACCATTTTGGATTCTTGTACTGTAGTTAATCAGAAACTTTGTTTTTATTTCTTTCACAGATTAGGTATCCTTGGTACCCGAGGTCGGACTTGCAATAGAACATCGGCAGGTCTCGATGGCTGTCGCCTGCTGTGCTGCGGTCGCGGCTACCAGACCCGCGTACGCGACCATGAAGAGAAGTGCCGCTGCCGATTCGTCTGGTGCTGTCGAGTACATTGCGAGATTTGTCGGTACAAACGAGACCATCATGTCTGCAACTAGAACTTAACCATCAATGTATAACGTTGTTTTACTAGAGTCGTGTTTTATACCAGTTTCGTGGTACATCTGAATCTCGATAAATCAAGACTAATTATTTAATCATTGCGTTAGGAAGCTTCACTTAAACTTCGACTCTTTACCAAACTTTTAATATTAATCTTCTGTACATACATGTACGTATGCATTAGTTTTTTTTGTAAATTGGATCAAATATTTGAGGCTACGTAGTATATGTATTGGACCTTTAGAAAAACTCCTAGACATTTATGGACCTTAATTGTTAGTTAGTTTCTTCTTAGATCTCTTTGCCAAATTGAACATTTGCTGGATTTGACCTTTTAATGTCCATTTCTCACCTAGAGAATTATAAAGTAAATTATAATGAACCGTATTTCTAAGTAATTCAAGCCCAAAAATTTTAGCTTTATTTTCTTTTAAAATTTAAAACTGATATTGGAGTTTTTAATATGTTAAAAGTATATTTGAATTTATTATATTTAGTGAAGATCGTTACCTCTTCATTGGCACTTAACGCAGCGAATCGACTGATTATTTTTAAATTATACGAACCAATTTCTTATTTGTATTTTTCGATGTTAAGCTTTAAAATTATTTACAGTATTATATTAACTTATTTTAATTTACCGTGTACAAAGCTGTAAATATTAAATAATTTTGTTAATATTAGATTTAGGCGATACAACTTATTTAAAAGAAAAATCCCCAAAACTTCAATATTAAGGCGCGATTTATACAAAAATGGCAAACGGTGAAGATGCGCTGGCGCAGAGCAAACGTAGAAAGAACGAAAAGACGTACCAGTGGGGTTAGACAAAGTGTATTCGCTCAAAAGCGATTCCATAACGAACTGACAATAACTTTCGTTAAGTCACGTGATTGTCACGCGTCAGTTCTATACGTTTTTGAAGTTCACTATGGATTCGCTTCGGAGCGAATGCATTTTGTCTTACCCCCCTGCGCCGCGCTTTCACCTTACACCATTTCTGTATACTTCGCGCCTTAATATCGGATGATAAAAATGCTTTTTTAACAGTTGTAAATAAAACCATGATTTTGTACTTAATAGAATTTATTTTATTCTACCTCAGAAGCGATATTGTTTTGATTGTTTTCTATGTACATGTACATAATGTACACTTGTACACCGTGTACATGAGAATGTACATGATGTTAACTAAATGCTTCTTTAATTTAAAAAATTGTTTTGTATTTTGATATATTTTGTACATATGTATTACATAAATGCTTACATTAGTAACTTATTGTATTAGATTGTGATAGATTTTACCCATATTATAAACATTACTTAACCCTTTGATAGTTCGTGACTCAAATTTTCCAAATCTCTAGAGATAAGTTCTATTCTGTCTGTAAATACACTCATAGTTATTATTGATTCAATTGACTCATTCAGGGCCTTTTAATTAGTCACTAAGAGACTTCTCCTTAGAGTAGATCTCTCCTATTAATTTTACTTTAAGTGCGTTAGTTAATCTACGCTAAGGCACATCCCTAGTGCCCTTTAAAAGTGCGAATTAAATCTTTTACTTTAGGCCACATAAATCTTGCCATGTTAAATTTTTTTCAATCCTTAAATTAACTGGAATTCAAATGTTTGTAATAGCGGATAAGGAACTACATTACTTTGACTCAAACGTTTTGGTAAACTTTTTCTGGTCTATTTATACAAGGTGTTCCAAAAAAGATCATCGATTCTTGGATCTATAAAGTTTCCATAAAGAAATCGATGATGTTCTCTATAAAATGTCATCTAATTAACACTAAATACTTATTTATGTAAGTATAGCCTCAAATAATATTTATGAAGTTCAAATTCGCTAATCTATTAAAGATTTTTCGTTTATTAAAAAAAATCTTCGATCTTCAAATAGTATTTGTGCCCAAAGTAACATTTGTTTTAAAATGTCAAATTATCTACAACTTACCTTTATAGTATACAGGATATTGGGCAATGTATGTATTTCGCAACATCCTGTACATTATAGTTAATTTAAAAATTAAATAATAAATATGAGAAATGTAATCTTCATAACGTTAGAGTCAAAGAAAAGACTTTTAGGGTAATTTTCTTTGAATATGAAATAGTTACTATTCGATGTACATTAAATAAACATGTGTTAGAAAGAATTAAACTCTTTTATTTATTTACGTCACAATTAAAAAATAATACGAGAAATTTTATTTAATTTCATATATTACTTAAAATTTAAGTAGTAATAAATTATTCTCCAAGAGGATTGCCCAACCAGGGGTAAACTCTTGGGCACGAGTTACAAATCTGCATCCAGTAAGTCATCTGAAACAAAAAGAAACATTAACCATGGGTTTCTAAAAAATCTCTGTATAAAACATTTCGTTAATCTTTAATCTTTACAAAACTTTTGGTCTCAAAAACCCACGGTAATATAATGAAAAAACTATGCTTCAGTAATCCCCTGTTTCATTGTTTAAACATCTGTAGAAACATACTGTCATCTCTTTATTTTCAGAGAGAATAAGAGAGATAACAATATTTTTGTATAGGTATTTTAGCAGAGTACACTTGTGGTAAGCTTTCTCGTTCTATCTTCGCCTTCCCATTCTTTGCTTATAAGAAAAGTAAGTGGATATGATGGAAGAGTAGACGCATAAGGGGTAAACATACCCTTTCGGTGCGTCCTCTCCGTCAATTAAAGTAGGGAGCGGTCGCTTCGCTATCTCGGCGAATTTAAATGGCTGCCAGCTCGTTTGAACACCTTATCTTATAATAAAAGGCATTGCTTTATTTGTATTGTTTTCTTGGCTTACCTCAGTATGTGTGGATGAGAGAGGTCCGCAACTGGTGGCACGGCAGCTCGTTGGCACGAACCTCTTGCATTCCTTCTTCACATATTCGTTCACTGGCACGGGGTTCTCAACCCAGTCAATCACTTCGCCTGCACTTACCTGAAATATAACAAATATAATAACAATTTGGTAAGATTTTTCTGTTCTAGGTTCGATTATAAATGCGAGTCAATAGTGATTTCAACTCGTTTTAATTTGTTCACACAAGTTGCATTGCTAATTTATTGACAAAGGGACGTGTGTATTGTTAGGAAGAAAATCCGACACTGCGCCGGTGTACTGGCGCAACACTAGCCTTACTAAAATGTCATTAACATTAATTATTATTTTAAATTAAGGGTCAGGGAAACTTCATTGGATGTTAATTAAGTGTCAAGACTAATTGGCGCTCAAATAATATCATCAATGATGTTCAATATATTACAAACACCACACTTTTTGAACGATTAGGTCAACTTACAATTTGTTCAATCTTTTCAAATTGTCTTTGGTGACGTAAGGACAATAAAAGAAGGCTTACCATGAAGGCATCATTAAGACTGTTGACTAGATCCAAGAATCGGACCAAGGCCCTCTTGACACCGGGATAGGCGGCGATGTACCATTCGTGGACGTAGAAGCCGAAAGGAGCACGGTTGCCGAGGTAATGCCTTTCGAAGTTAGTCAGGATGAACTTGAACCACGCTTCTTCATCATGATGAGGAGGCCTAGAAGGTCAGATTATTCATTAAATAACACACTCTATTTACTTATTTGGTAAATAGAGTAATAATATCAGATTATGGTAATTCTAACATTTTGGGAATTTTATAAAAATTAGAGGATATAGAAGACAATCAAATAAAAGTAAGGACGTAGAACGTTTATGAGTCGTGTAAGAAAAAAAAATTGTTTATAATTAAAATTGTATCTCAAATTAGAGACTTAACAAGAGGTACGAAACCTCATATATTGTAGAAATATTAAATGTTTTATCATCTTATGAACGAAAGGAATCGTGAACTAGAAGAGAATGGCTCGATATATCAAAAATAATTGCCAATAAAAGATTTTATAATACGTTACACTAGTTACAAAAAGAATGTTTACTTACACAAACACACAAGCATCAACCATGGAACAAGGGAATCCATTGAGATCTGTCCAGCTTATCATGGGGAGTACCCAAACACCGGGCACTGACGCAGTAGGGCAAGGAGGAATAATGCAGTCTTGTGTTGAAGCATAGTCCAATGTGTATGGCCACAAGCCAGGGTCGGTGAAGCCGGTGGTTGGCCATGTGGAGTCGTATCGAAGACCAGTCGCTGCCATGACTTGGAAACTGGCATTTCCAGTCATTTGAAGGAAGGGAATTCTAATTCCTGAAAAACCGTAAATTATGTTTAGCAAAATCATAACAACTTGTATACCTTTCAAAGTCAAAAGAAATATTTTACCAAATATTCTTTGAAAAGAGATCGTATTTGTTTTTTCTTATATTTGGTTGTCAAAATCCGTTAACTTATATTTTGTTTTTCTGTTTTTCAAAAGTGTTTGCTACCGTCTTTTTCTCACAAATTGAACTACAATCGAATTTTTTATCTATCTATCTAATAAATATTAGAAGACTAATTCAATACCTTGTATGGCATCTGAGGGAATGTTGGCGAAATGTGACATCTGACGTTTCTGGTCTCCGAATTCCTTCATCATGTCCTCGTAGGTTGCTTCAGACCAGTACGATTGAGGAGTTTGATGAGTGATGGAATGCAGTGCGATCTCAAAACCTTGGTTGTAAAGCTCATTGACACGTTGATAGTCAGTGTACTCATGGTTAACGAAGAAGGTGACACTCGCGGGACAGTTGTTCTTGTTTGTGCGTCGGTAGATGATTTCACGGTAGGTCTCAATGTTGCGAATGTTGACACCATCGTCGAATGTTAGCATAACGAACTGTAAAGAGATGGAAATTAAAAACGATTACGTTTAATTTTCTTTGGAGACGTACTCGTTCTAGCACTTAATCCTGATTGGTAGATATGTAATCAATATGATTTATTTGTGTTTTTTGGCTGCTATTTTTATTTTATTATTTACGTTCATCACCTTTCTTTCACAAAGTATCTACCGACTGGTAAGAGGTCTGTTATTTTTAGTTACTTTACAATCTTTATCACTGCCATTTCCTAAACGTTTTCTGACAGAAGATCGTTAGTTGTGGAAAATGATTAACTGCTAGCAAGCAGTTGTATAGAATATTGAGAAATATCCCAGTGGACTGATACTGGCTGATGATGATGAAGTTTATTTTTTTACCTGTGGAGTATCTCTTGGTGCAAGATCTCCGGGAATATCGGTGGACGAGCACCGGCATTTCGGCAGTTTGCAAAGTTCCTTGTTACATTCTTCAGCTAACGGCGCCTCGGGTTCTTCAGCAATCGCTAAACCTATTAACACACTTAATAAAATAAACGTCACCGTCTTCATGTTTTCGGCACTTTGATAAAGACAAGTAAATTGAAACTTGATGTCGATTTTATATACTTACTGATATTATCAACTATTTGATTTATATCACCAAATCATCAATGATCACAGATTTTGTTTATCAAGATTAAAATAATCTGATAATCGTACCGCCTTTTCGTGACATCGTTTCGATTTTCGGGGTTTCCTTTAATATAATATCAAATTTTGATGCTTGATTAACAATTAAACATATTTTTAGAACGAGATAGTGTATTATTTCGTTAGAAATTGTTGATAAGGTGTAGGAAAAATTATAAGTCAAACCTTAAGGAAGTTAGAAAATTAAATCGATGAAATAAAATGTAGTACAATGTCAATGTCGTGCATAAGACCAGTGCAGAGTCCGAGCATTTCTTTGGATAACCCGAGACACACTTCTGTTCCCTTCTGTCGTGTCGTGTCGTGTTCTCTTCTGTTCTGTGTTCTGTTTGAAGTTCTGTTCTGTATCATTGTTGATCGGCGTACCGTTTTCATATATTAAGATTCTAAAAGTGACTATTTTGCTTAAATATTATGAATTTTATTAAGTATTCAAAAATGGTTTTTCGGTTACAGATTCAGACAAAAAACTATTTATATAATACTATTGATAAAGCAGTGAAAGAAACTATCATCATCTCTTCATATTTTAATATTCCCATCCACGTTTCGTCTTATGAATGTACTTTCCGGAGGCCTAATTTTAGACTCCTAATTTAGGGTTAGTGAATTTGACAGAGTAAGGAACACATTGGCCCTCTATCCATTGAAAATAGGCAAGGCATGTGGAATTGCGGGCGATGGGCAGCGGTCGCTTTTGAATACTTATCAAAATTCTTAATATCGAAACAAAATAATCGCTTTTAGTTGTAAATAAGGAAGTTGTTAGAATTTTCGCAGGTTTCATCACAGAAGAAGAGCAACGTAGACTCCGCGCTGACAATACTCGGCTGGCGCGGGAGCTGGAGTTAGTCCGCAGGGAGCTCCGCGCCTTTAAAGAGGCGTATACAG
Organism: Papilio xuthus; assembly: GCF_000836235.2. Lineage (NCBI taxonomy): Eukaryota > Metazoa > Arthropoda > Insecta > Lepidoptera > Papilionidae > Papilio > Papilio xuthus. The sequence goes on along the minus strand of NW_013531079.1, from coordinate 1,454,946 downwards.
AGGCACACAAAAAATCAGCCCCGGGGATGCATCTAGGACTCAGCCGGGTCTAAAGAAGATCCTGAACGATACGATGGAAGAAATGAAACGCGAGCTCTTGCAGTCAGTGGGCGGAATGGTTAACGCCCGCCTCCAAGACTTGGAGATGCGTCTTCCTGCAGAGTCTGTGATCAGGCCTTCCCTCAACTCTGATCAGCGGCAGCCACCGCCGCCACGCCACAGAGTCCAGCCTAGCCTGGCGATCGGTGCTAGAGAAAGAACCGACGAACCAGCCCAGGTGAAGGCTGCTAAGCCAGGGCCCAAGAAGGCACCGAAGAAGAAGGCGAGGCCGACTGCCCCTCCACCGCCGCCGCCTTCTCCTCCCTCTAATGGAAGAGAGAGGGAAGGAGATGTAGTTATAGCCTCCTCATCTGGAGCAGGGCCAGGGCAGCTAGACCAGCCCCCTCCTCAAGAGGATCCGTGGTCGAAAGTTGTCGGCCGTAAAACAAGGGGGAAGGCCCCATCTCAACCCGCCCCCATCCAAAGTAAAGCAACCCAAAAAAGGGTCGCCACAAAGCCTATCAAGATAGTGGCCCCCAAGACGGCGGCCATTATGTTGACCCTGAGGGAGGAGGCGACTATCGCCACAACTGACGGCCAAATTGTTGCGGTTAAGTACCCGGAGGTCCTAGCCAAAGCTAGGGCATCCATCTCACTTAAAGATTTTGGTTTGGAGTCGGTCAAGATACGAACTAGTATGACCGGCTCCAAACTGATGGAGGTGGGAGGGGAGACTCCAGACGCGTCAGCTGACCGCCTAGCCGCGGAGTTGACCAGGGTCGTTGGGACCTGGGTGGATGTTGCTCGCCCAACCAAATTGGTCGACATTCGGGTGTCTGGTCTAGATGACTCTGTGAACTGCACGGAGCTGGCGGAAAGGGTGGCGACGGCTGGCGGCTGCTCCCCCACCTTGGTTAAAGTGGGCCAAATCCGACCCAACTTCTGGGGCGGTGGCTCAGCTATTCTAAGATGCCCAGCGGCAACTGCTAAGGCAGTCGTCGCAATGGGCAAAATGGCCATTGGTTGGACAATGGCCACCATTACGGCTGTGCAGGCCCAACCTATGCGCTGCTATAAGTGCATGATGCTGGGCCACACACGTGCCCTGTGCCCCTCAGAGTGCGCAACGGAGGTAGAGACTGGGCAACTCTGCTTCCGTTGTGGGAAAGAAGGGCACAAGGCGGCCGCGTGCGAGGCCCCTGCCAAATGCGCAGTGTGTGCAAAAGCAGGACGCCCGCACGCGCATCTGATGGGGGGAGCTAAATGTGCACCCCCTACCGTTAAAGGGAAGGTTCATATAATAAGGCCTTCCCAAAACCCGCCACAGAGCCGACAGGCGGCCGAGGAAGATATGCAGGTGTCTTAATGTCTGGACACCTGCATATCGAATTCCTGCAGACCAACGCCAACCACTCCGCCCGCGCACAAGACCTGCTCATGCAGGTGCTGGCGGAGTGGGGAATTGCCGTTGCGGTCGTGGCCGAACCGTACGTAGTACCCCCTCACCAAAACTGGGTTGGGGACCGAATGGGCTTGGTCGGTA
>NW_013531079.1:1444728-1450735 GCF_000836235.2 Papilio xuthus | reverse complement strand
CCCGCGCCCGGGAGTGGAGGAAATTGACGACCGTGGAGCTCTGGGCGAGTGGCCTAGCGCGCGCCGAATACGGCGTGCGCACTATAGAGGCCATACGCCCACAGCTCCCGGAGTGGCTCGGGAGGAGACATGGCTCCCTGACCTTCCGGCTCACACAGGTACTGTCTGGGCACGGATGCTTCGGGCGGTACCTGTGTCGAATCGGAAGGGAGGAAACGACGTCGTGCCACGGGTGCGGCGACGGGGATGATACTGCGCAGCACACCCTCGAGGTTTGCTGCGCGCATGAAGAGGAGCGCCGCACCCTGGTGGCGACGATCGGGAGCGACCTCTCGCTTCCTGGCGTCATACGCGCTATGCTGGGAAGCGAGAGGTCATGGACAGCGGTTGCCTCCTTCTGCGAGTCAGTTATCTCGCAGAGGGAGGCAAAAGAGCGGGAGCGCGAGGGAGATCCCCTGGCGCCCCCGCTCAGACGTAGAAGAGTGGGGCGGAGAAGGCGGCAGTATATCGCCGCCCTCCCCCCCCCACAATAGCCCTCTGGTGATGGACACGGGGGAGTCCATCACCGGCGACTGAGGGTTGCCTCCCCCCCGAGAGGGAGCTGCCTCGGCAGCTGGCGCAGACGGGGCCGCGGACGAGAGCGAAAGCGTGCCCGTGGTCCCGTCCCGATGCGTTGGAGGAACAGAGGGGTTAAAAAAAAGGTTTCATCATGGTATTGTAACATTTTAGAATTTTGATGAGTTGCCCATACTTTTGTAACTTGGTGCCGTGGTAATCTTCATGGTAATGTTCTAAAATGTAAAGGAAACAGTCAAAGTAAATTATTTTTTGTGCTTAAATTTTTTTTTGGTCCAAATTTAAACTGTAATTAATATCTATGTCTCTTAGGTAGCTAATACAAAAATAATTCTAGGAATATCTCCATATTTGTAGCCACAGTGTCTAATCATATGGTCGAGGGTATCAAATTATAAGAAAAGTTTAAAAAGTTAATCAAACTTTTAAACAAAAATAGTTGGATTTTTTTGAGAATTTTCCCCGTGTGGTTATCGATCTGGCTATACACAATTACCGTTTTATATTTGAATTTTGAGACATGACGTATACGTATATGGTACATACATCAGAATAACATTTTTTTTGAATTTTTGACTGTCTGTCTTTCTGTTTTTTCGCGGCTAATCTTGGTAATGGCTGGAAATATTTTGATGGGACTTTTCTTGGTTGGTAGCTTTTAGAAAAATAAAGTAATGTTGCAATGTTCAAGTACTCTCTAGTACCGTATAGCTCAAAGAAAGTATTCCACGAGGACGAAGTCGCAGGCACAGCTAGTTTTATAAAAAGGGAAACCTTAGAATATTGTTTTGGTCCCTATTTTCTCACTGTAGTTCTTAAAACAAAGCGAAAACTAGAAAATATCGATTTTTCAACTTCCATATTACAAAACTCTTAGTATCGGTGACAGATTATATTCGATTCTACATGATCAAAACTAACATACCATGCTTTAATAAAAGCCTAAACCATAAGAAGTGTTAGTAAATTGCAAATATCCTACTGTTTTGATTAAAGAAAAATGCAGATAATTTTATAGTTTATATTTCAAACCTTAAAGACAATAAATATAAAGAATAAAATAACTTTATTCATTTTTATATATAACCAATAATTGTAATACAATCATTAAAATATTTCATTTGAAATATTTGTTTACATTAAATTTATGTTCCAAGAGGGTTTCCAAGCCAGGGGTACACTCGAGGGCAGGTATTGCAAACTTGCATCCAGTAATCCAACTGAAAAAAATATCATGTCAATATAGCTTCAGTTGATGGAACTACGAGAAAGAAGAAGAAAAATATAGGTCACACGATTAGACATTAAAATTTGATGGCTTAGCAGACGCGTACCTTTAATTGTGAGATAAGGAAAAGAGAATATTTCATTTTATTATGTCCCAAGTTAAGTTTTCTTCCTTTATATGCCACTTTTAATTACAAATTCAATATCCATATCCTAACAATTTCTCGGGTACCTATCCACTACTTATAAAGAAATATGTCAAAGATTGGAATAAGTTTATTTTGTCTTCATTATAATTATGAATTACCCCATTGTGTTCGGATCTGAGTGGTCCACAGCCAGTCATACGGCAAGGAGTTGATGAGAAACGTCTGCATGGTCTTCTGATGTATTCCGAAACGGGTATCGGATTTTGTACCCATTCAATAATTTGGTTCGCATTTACCTGATAAATAAATTACAATTTGCTATTTAACTATGTCATTAAATTTCTTTCTTGCAATCCAATATCATCAGATAACTTCTCTATTTATAATGGATCAAATACTGATGGGTCGTTGAAATACTTACCGTGAGTTTCAGAGACCAAAATCGGTGTATAAAACACAACGTCATCCCTGTCATTATCTTTGACAAAACAGAGATAACAATAAGTTTTAGACGGGAATTATGATATCAGAAACTCACAGTTAGACTATAAGTTAACTTTTCTTTTCTTCATTCTTTGCTTCAGAAATAGAATTACATAAAAAAAACAATTTTGGAGTTGTATCCCAGTCTTACCATAAATGCATCATTCAAATTGTTCACGTAGTTCATGAATCTAACAAAGGCTGCTTTGACGGCAGGGTTAACAGCCAGGTACCATTCGTGTATGTAAAAACCAAAAGGTGCTCGGTTACCGCGGTAGTGCCTCTCAAAGTTGGTAAGGATGAAATTGTACCATGCATTCTCATCATCTAGAGGAGGACTGTAATAATAATAATCTTCATTGTATCATGATACACAAATGACTACGTACTGGAGGACCAAAAATCAAAAGCCATAAACTAGCAGTGTAGACTAGATCTAGAACTAGCAATATAAATCTTACGTGAAGAAGCAGCTGTCAGCCATCGAGCAAGGAGATCCATTTAAATCGGACCAGCTAATCATTGGCATGACCCATGGACCTGGAATGGATGCGGATGGGCATGGCGGCACAACACAGTCCTGAATTGAAGCGTAGTCGAGGGTATAAGGCCAAAGTCCTGGGTTAACGTGGCTAACAGTCGGCCAGGAGTTGTCATACACGAGACCAGAATCTGCCATCACTTGGAAGCTCGCGTTACCACTCATTTGCAGGAAGGGAAGACGTACACCTAAAATTAACAGACCACAATTTCTAATATGTACATCAGAGGTAGGCCAATTAGTTTCACCTGTTTAAGAGTTCAAAGAAACAGAAGTGTCGATTCAGCTGAAACATAAAAAAAACGATATGAATTATATTATATGAAAGACCTACCTCTGATTTCTTGCTCAGGTATCAACGCGAAATGTGACATTTGCCTCTTTTGGTCTGCTAACTCCTTTACCAATACATCGTAGTCGGCTTCCGCCCAGTAAGTTTGCGGAGTTTGATGTGTCATCGAATGGAGTGATACCTCATAACCACGGTTGTACAATTCATTGACAAGAACGTAGTTGGTGTACTCATGGCTGACGTAGAATGTAGCACCAGCTGGACAGCCATTAGAATTACTACGGCCGTATAGAATTTCTCGGTACGTTTCAATGTTAATAACATTCACTGCGTCATCAAATGTTACAGACACGAACTAAAAAAAGAAATTGGTTGAACAAAAATGAACCATGGTCCCACCTGATTAGTTTAATGAGTGCTTTATTCACTCTACTCTTGAAAGCGCCTATACTTGTATCAAGACGTCCGCTGAAATATCGCCATCAAGATTTAAGTACCTTCAAGATATCCTAATTAAAATTTCTTCCCTTCAGGATGGAACAAACTTTTTGGATATAAATATTTATCGATAAAGAAGATATCCATCTATTAATTCTTAAAAACTAATTATGAAGATAAGGTATGATTTGTTTTTGATTTCGATAGATAGATAAGATGCACAAATGCAATAGTTATGTACATGTAATGAACTGATTCGTAATATCTATGAATCATTACCGTATTCAATAAAAAATGCAATTAACCTATTTTTAAAAATATAACGTATAAAATTTCTTCCATATTTTACCAGATCAAAGAAAATGGCGAAGGTATAAGTTTTGTGAACCAAAAGTTTTAAAAACGAAAAAAATGGTAATGCAGCTTTGTAGAAATAATAAAATTCTTTCCGTACCTGAGGGACATCTCTAGGTGCTAATCCTCCTGGTACATTAGTTGAAGAGCATCTACATCTTGGCAAAAGACATTTAGTTTCATCACATTCTGTAGCTAATGGTAATTCAGCTGCAAGAGCCACCGCAGACAAAGACAATAGTAAAATTAAACGCATGTTTTCTTATCAACTACAAATTTCAATATAAGTTAGTTTGTCTTCAGCTTCAATATTTATAGCTATTGTTTATCAGATATGTACTGCTTTTAGTCAAATGTTTTCTACAAGCGATTACAGATGACAAATTATTTTATCGCGATATCCAGGTGTAGTTTATTTTTCTGCCTGATGTAGCATCAGTATGTGTCACATTCGTAAGGATGATTTCATCGTCATCATCATCAACCTGCCCTTATTCTTATTGCGGTTCGGCACAGTATGTACTACTCCTCCATACATCTCTATCAGCCGTCATATCCGAATCTACCCTCTTCCTACGCATATCGATGGCTGGCAATCCACAACCGTGCGGTTTGCGCGAAATTTCCTGCCTCGCAGAGCAGAGTTGTGGAATGGTCTTTCCTCGGTAGTATTTTCAAACCGCAATGACTAAGGGTCCTTCAAGAAGCGAGCGTATAACCTTCTCAAAGGCCGGCCGCGCTCTGCGCTTTCTCTGGTATTGCTGATGTCCATGGGCGTCGTTGAACATGTATTCCAACTGCTCGTTTGTCCCCTTCTATTATAAAATATCCTTTTTCTTCCAATAAAATCCATCCATACTTTTTTGGTCTTCCTCTACCTTTGTAGCCATCTACATTCAATCTCATTACTTTTCTGCTTATATCTTCATCATCCCTCCGCATAACATTTCCAAAGCAAGCTAATCTTCTACTCCCATTTTTCGGTCACTGGCGCTAATTTCAAACTTCTTCTAATATACATTCTTAACTTTATTTATTGTTGTAATTTTATCTTAATATAAAGGCTGAATTGGAATACAGTCTTATTCAGTTTTTGCTTCATTCAATGTATTAGTTGTAACTACTAATTTATTGAAAATACTTGAAAATAATATTTTGATACTAAAATTCGGTTGAAAATACGGATCGAATTACACCACATTTTCCAAATGTGTCAACCTTTTAGTCACATCTGTCCGAAAGATTGTCAACCTTAAAATTCGATAGTATATACGATAGTGGATAATTTGGGTTTAAATATGGTGAAAATATAATTCGAATAGATATATTTTGTGCAATTTTTGATCACAGAAATCTTTAAATGCATTAGATTAACATTTTTGATTTCTTATTACAAAGGAAATTGATCGTGTGATAAATTCTTTGAAATATTTGCCGCCGCATGATTAACACTTATTATCGATTCAGTAATTTTATTTGGAAATTTAACATCGCTTTAAACGTTCGAGAAAATGTATTACATTTTATATTTAACTAGCTGTCGCTCGCGACTCCGTCTGCGTGGATATATAAAAAAACCTAATATAGATAAGTTAAATAAAAAGCAGCGCTTCAAGGCATAAATTCGAGAAAAAAAAAGAATTAATAGTACCCTATGTTCCGACTCCTGGCTCTAAGCTACCTCCTCACCAATTTCCAGCCATATCGGTAAAGCCGTTCTTGAGTTATAAATAATGTAACTAAAACGACTTTTTTTTTTTTATAACAGAAGGGGGCAAACGAGCAGCGGGAACAACGAAGTGTTCAACGACGCCCATGCACATCAACAATACCAGAGGAACCGCAGATGCGTTGCCGGCCTTTGAGGTGGTGATAGACTCGCTTCTTGAAGGACCCTAAGTCGTATTGGTTTGGAAATACCGCCGAGGACAGACCGTTCCACAACGC
>NW_013531079.1:1442557-1444215 GCF_000836235.2 Papilio xuthus | reverse complement strand
TAATCTAATCTGTAATGTATTCTAATCTGTAATGTAATCTAATCTAATCTGTAATGTAACCTTATCTTATCTGTAATGTAACCTAATCTAATCTGTAATGTAACCTTATCTTATCTGTAATGTAACCTTATCTAATCTGTAATGTAATCTAATCTGTAACCTAATCTCATCTGTAATGTAACCTTATCTAATCTGCAATGTAATGTAACCTCATCTCATCTTATCTAATCTAATCTAATCTAATAATCTGTAATCTGTCTAAATAAATAATCTGTTATGTAATCTAATGTAATCTAATCTGTAATGTAATCTCATCTGTAATGTAACCTAATCTAATCTGTAATGTAATGTAATCTAATCTGTAATGTAATCTGATGTAATCTGTAATGTTATCTAATCTAATCTGTAATGTAACCTTATCTTATCTGTAATGTAACCTAATCTAATCTGTAATGTAACCTTATCTTATCTGTAATGTAACCTCATCTAATCTGTAATGTAATCTAATCTGTAACCTAATCTCATCTGTAATGTAACCTTATCTAATCTGTAATGTAATGTAATGTAATCTAATCTGCAATGTAGTGTAACGTCATCTCATCTTATCTAATCTAATCTAATAATCTGTAATCTGTCTAAATAAATAATCTGTAATGTAATCTAATGTAATCTAATCTGTAATGTAATCTCATCTGTTATGTAACCTAATCTAATCTGTAATGTAATGTAATCTAATCTGTAATGTAATCTGATGTAATCTGTAATGTTATCTAATCTAATCTGTAATGTATTCTAATCTGTAATGTAATCTAATCTAATCTGTAATGTAACCTTATCTTATCTGTAATGTAACCTAATCTAATCTGTAATGTAATCTAATCTGTAATGTAATCAAATGTAATCTGTAATGTAATGTAATGTAATCTAATCTGCAACGTAATGTAATCTCATCTAATCTAATCTAATCTAATAATCTGTAATCTGTCTAAATAAATAATCTGTAATGTAATCTAATCTGTAATGTAATCTAATCTGTAATGTAATCTAATGTAATCTAATCTGTAATGTAATCTCATCTGTTATGTAACCTAATCTAATCTGTAATGTAATGTAATCTAATTTGTAATGTAATGTAATCTAATCTGTAATGTATTCTAATCTGTAATGTAACCTTATCTTATCTGTAATGTAACCTAATCTAATCTGTAATGTAATCTAATCTGTAACCTAATCTCATCTGTAATGTAACCTTATCTAATCTGTAATGTAATGTAATCTAATCTACAATGTAATGTAACCTCATCTCATCTTATCTAATCTAATCTAATCTAATAATCTGTAATCTGTCTAAAATAAATAATCTGTAATGTAATCTAATGTAATCTCATCTGTTATGTAACCTAATCTAATCTGTAATGTAATGTTATCTAATCTGTAATGTAATCTGATGTAATCTGTAATGTTACCTAATCTAATCTGTAATGTAACCTAATCTAATCTGTAATGTAATCTAATCTGTAAACTAATCTCATCTGTAATGTAACCTTATCTAATCTATAATGTAATGTAATCTAATCTGTAATGTAATATAATGTAATCTGTAATGTAATGTAATGTTATCTAATCTGCAACGTAATGTAATCTCATCTCATCTAATC
>NW_013531079.1:1437034-1442356 GCF_000836235.2 Papilio xuthus | reverse complement strand
TGATGTAATCTGTAATGTAATCTGATGTAATCTGTAATGTAATCTGATGTAATCTGTAATGTAATCTGATGTAATCTGTAATGTAATCTGATGTAATCTGTAATGTTATCTAATCTAATCTGTAATGTTATGTAATCTAATCTGTAATGTAATGTAATCTAATCTGTAATGTAATGTAATCTAATCTGTAATGTAATGTAATCTAATCTGTAATGTATTCTAATCTGTAATGTAACCTTATCTAATCTGTAATGTAATGTAATGTAATCTAATCTGCAATGTAATGTAACCTCATCTCATCTTATCTAATCTAATCTAATCTAATAATCTGTAATCTGTCTAAATAAATAATCTGTAATGTAATCTAATGTTATCTAATCTGTAATGTAATCTCATCTGTTATGTAACCTAATCTTATCTGTAATGTAATGTAATCTAATCTGTAATGTAATCTGATGTAATCTGTAATGTTATCTTATCTAATCTGTAATGTATTCTAATCTGTAATGTAATCTAATCTAATCTGCAATGTAACCTTATCTTATCTGTAATGTAACCTAATCTAATCTGTAACCTAATCTCATCTGTAATGTAACCTTATCTAATCTGTAATGTAATGTAATCTAATGTAATCTGTAATGTAATGTAATGTTATCTAATCTGCAACGTAATGTAATCTCATCTCATCTAATCTAATCTAATCTAATAATCTGTAATCTGTCTAAATAAATAATCTGTAATGTAATCTAATCTGCAATGTAATCTAATCTGTAATGTTATCTAATGTAATCTAATCTGTAATGTAATCTCATCTGTTATGTAACCTAATCTAATCTGTAATGTAATCTAATGTAATCTAATCTGTAACGAAATCTAATCTGTAATGTAATCTGATGTAATCTGTAATGTAATCTGATGTAATCTGTAATGTAATCTGATGTAATCTGTAATGTAATCTGTAATGTAATCTGATGTAATCTGTAATGTAATCTGATGTAATCTGTAATGTAATCTGATGTAATCTGTAATGTTATCTAATCTAATCTGTAATGTAATCTAATCTGTAATGTAATCTAATCTGTAATGTAATCTAATCTGTAATGTAATCTAATCTGTAATGTATTCTAATCTGTAATGTAATGTAATGTAATCTAATCTGCAATGTAATGTAACCTCATCTCATCTTATCTAATCTAATCAAATCTAATAATCTGTAATCTGTCTAAATAAATAATCTGTAATGTAATCTAATGTAATCTAATCTGTAATGTAATCTCATCTGTTATGTAACCTAATCTTATCTGTAATGTAATGTAATCTAATTTGTAATGTAATGTAATCTAATCTGTAATGTATTCTTATCTGTAATGTAATCTAATCTAATCTGTAATGTAACCTTATCTTATCTGTAATGTAATCTAATCTAATCTGTAATGTAATCTAATCTGTAACCTAATCTCATCTGTAATGTAATGTAATGTAATCTAATCTGCAATGTAATGTAACCTCATCTCATCTTATTTAATCTAATCTAATCTAATAATCTGTAATCTGTCTAAATAAATAATCTGTAATGTAATCTAATGTTATCTCATCTGTTATGTAACCTAATCTAATCTGTAATGTAATGTTATCTAATCTGTAATGTAATCTGATGTAATCTGTAATGTTATCTAATCTAATCTGTAATGTATTCTAATCTAATCTGTAATGTATTCTAATCTGTAATGTAATCTAATCTGTAACCTAATCTCATCTGTAATGTAACCTTATCTAATCTATAATGTAGTGTAATCTAATCTGTAATGTAATCTAATGTAATCTGTAATGTAGTGTAATGTTATCTAATCTGCAACGTAATGTAATCTCATCTCATCTAATCTAATCTAATCTAATAATCTGTAATCTGTCTAAATAAATAATCTGTAATGTCATCTAATGTTATCTAATCTGTAATGTAATCTCATCTGTTATGTAACCTAATCCAATCTGTAATGTAATGAAATCTAATCTGTAATGTAATCTGATGTAATCTGTAATGTAATCTGATGTAATCTGTAATGTAATCTGATGTAATCTGTAATGTAATCTGTAATGTAATCTGATGTAATCTGTAATGTAATCTGATGTAATCTGTAATGTAATCTGATGTAATCTGTAATGTTATCTAATCTAATCTGTAATGTAATCTAATCTGTAATGTATTCTAATCTGTAATGTAACCTTATCTAATCTGTAATGTAATGTAATGTAATCTAATCTGCAATGTAATGTAACCTCATCTCATCTTATCTAATCTAATCTAATCTAATCTAATAATCTGTAATCTGTCTAAATAAATAATCTGTAATGTAATCTAATGTAATCTAATCTGTAATGTAATCTCATCTGTTATGTAACCTAATCTTATCTGTAATGTAATGTAATCTAATCTGTAATGTAATCTGATGTAATCTGTAATGTTATTTTATCTTATCTGTAATGTAACCTAATCTAATCTGTAATGTAATGTAATCTAATCTGTAATGTAATCTAATGTAATCTGTAATGTAATGTTATCTAATCTGCAACGTAATGTAATCTCATCTCATCTAATCTAATCTAATCTAATAATCTGTAATCTGTCTAAATAAATAATCTGTAATGTAATCTAATCTGCAATGTAATCTAATCTGTAATGTAATCTAATCTGTAATGTAATCTCATCTGTTATGTAACCTAATCTAATCTGTAATGTAATCTAATGTAATCTAATCTGTAATGTAATCTAATGTAATCTAATCTGTAATGTAATCTAATGTAATCTAATCTGTAATGTAATCTCATCTGTTATGTAACCTAATCTAATCTGTAATGTAATGAAATCTAATCTGTAATGTAATCTGATGTTATCTGTAATGTAATCTGATGTAATCTGTAATGTAATCTGATGTAATCTGTAATGTAATCTGATGTAATCTGTAATGTTATCTAATCTAATCTGTAATGTATTCTAATCTGTAATGTAATCTAATCTAATCTGTAATGTAACCTTATCTTATCTGTAATGTAACCTAATCTAATCTGTAATGTAATCTAATCTGTAACCTAATCTCATCTGTAATGTAACCTTATCTAATCTGTAATGTAATGTAATCTAATCTGTAATGTAATGTAATCTAATCTGTAATGTAATCTAATGTAATCTGTAATGTAATGTAATGTTATCTAATCTGCAACGCAATGTAATCTCATCTCATCTAATCTAATCTAATCTAATAATCTGTAATCTGTCTAAATAAATAATCTGTAATGTAATCTGTAATGTAATGTAATGTAATCTAATCTGCAATGTAATGTAACCTCATCTCATCTAATCTAATCTAATCTAATCTAATAATATGTAATCTGTCTAAATAAATTATCTGTAATGTAATCTAATCTGTAATGTAATCTAATGTAATCTAATCTGTAATGTTATCTCATCTGTTATGTAACCTAATCTAATCTGTAATGTAATGTAATCTAATCTGTAATGTAATCTGATGTTATCTGTAATGTTATCTAATCTAATCTGTAATGTAATCTAATCTGTAATGTATTCTAATCGGTAATGTAATCTAATCTAATCTGTAATGTAACCTTATCTTATCTGTAATGTAACCTAATCTAATCTGTAATGTAATCTAATCTGTAACCTAATCTCATCTGTAATGTAACCTTATCTAATCTGTAATGTAATGTAATCTAATCTGTAACGTAATCTAATGTAATCTGTAATGTAATGTAATGTAATCTAATCTGCAACGTAATGTAATCTCATCTAATCTAATCTAATAATCTATAATCTGTCTAAATAAATAATCTGTTATGTAATCTAATCTGTAATGTAATCTAATCTGTAATGTAATCTAATGTAATCTAATGTAATCTAATCTGTAATGTAATCTCATCTGTTATGTAACCTAATCTTATCTGTAATGTAATGTAATCTAATCTGTAATGTAATCTGATGTAATCTGTAATGTTAACTTATTTAATCTAATCTGCAATGTTATGTAATCTAATGTTATCTGTAATGTAATGTAATGTAATCTAATGTTATCTGTAATGTAATGTAACCCTATCTTATCTGTAATGTAACCTAATCAAATCTGTAATGTAATCTAATCTGTAACCTAATCTCATCTGTAATGTAATGTAATCTAATCTGCAACGTAATGTAATCTCATCTAATCTAATCTTATAATCTGTAATCTGTCTAAATAAATAATCTGTAATGTAATCTAATCTGTAATGTTATCTCATCTGTTATGTAATGTAATCTAATCTGTGATGTAATGTAATCTAATTTGTTATGTAATGTAATCTAATCTGTAATGTAATCTAATGTAATCTGTAATGTAATGTAATGTAATGTAATCTAATCTGCACTGTAATGTAATCTTATCTCATCTTATCTAATCTTATCTAATCTAATAATCTGTAATCTGTCTAAATAAATAATCTGTAATGTAATCTAATCTGTAATGTAATCTAATGTAATGTAATCTCATCTGTTATGTAACCTAATCTAATCTGTAATGTAATCTGATGTAATCTGTAATGTTATCTAATCTAATCTGTAATGTAATGTAATCTAATCTGTAATTTAATGTAATCTAATCTGTAATGTAATCTAATCTAATCTGTAATGTAACCTTATCTTATCTGTAATGTAACCTAATCTAATCTGTAATGTTATCTAATCTGTAACCTAATATCATCTGTAATGTAACCTTATCTAATCTGTAATGTAATCTGATGTAATCTGTAATGTTATCTAATTTAATCTGTAATGTAATGTAATCTAATCTGTAATGTATTCTAATCTGTAATGTAATCTAATCTAATCTGTAATGTAATCTAATCTAATCTGTAATGTAACTTTATCTTATCTGTAATGTAACCTAATCTAATCTGTAATGTAATCTAATCTGTAACCTAATCTCATCTGTAATGTAAACTTATCTAATCTGTATTGTAACCTAATCTAATCTAATCTAATCTAATCTAATCTAATCTAATCTAATCTAATCTAATCTAATCTAATCTAATCTAATCTAATCTAATCTAATCTAATCTAATCTAATCTAATCTAATCTAATCTAATGTAGTCTAGTCTAGTCTAGTCTAGTCTAGTCTAGTCTAGTCTAGTCTAGTCTAATCTAATCTAATCTAATCTAATCTTATCTTCGGATTAGCGTATGGAAGAGCAAGGAGCTACACGGCAGGTTCCATTGAGCCTTACCTGGGCCTGATGTGGACCAATTATCTTCCGTGGCTTGGCTGCGCTTCAGCAAC
>NW_013531079.1:1358249-1434536 GCF_000836235.2 Papilio xuthus | reverse complement strand
CTTGCAATCTGTAGGTCCTGTCGGTTCGAATCCCGCCATGTACCAATGTGTTTTTCCATTTCCGATTTACATACATTTATCCGACGTTCTTACGGTGAAGGAAAACATCGTGATGCAACCTGCACATATCTGAGAAGAAATTCAAAGATATGTGTGAATTCAACCAAACCGCATTGGGCCAGCGTGGTTGACTATGGCCTAGTCACCCTTGATTTAGGGTAGGCTCCGAGCCCCTCGGTGGGGACGTACAGTGAGCTAATGAGCGTATGTAGAACACAACATGATTCCGAGATTTGTCGAGATTTTCTTTTAATAATTAAACTAGCATTTATTAAACAACTTAACTACTGTTTGGTCACGATATACCTAACGTCAAGTGATGAAGATAGTGTAAATATCGTAAGTTTGTAAAAGAACTAATTACCGTGGATTTCTGAGAATCTCCGTTTTAAAAATATTGTTATCTCTATATTGTCAAAGATAATGACAGGGATGACGATATTTTATACAGATATTTTGATTTCTAAAATCCGCGGTTGATGTTATGATTATTTATAACTCAATTATGTTTGTTAATTAGTACAAATCTATTTTTTAACTGTAAAATTTTCCATTTGTAAACTTGAATACACTAAAAATTGTAAGTACATCCTTGCAGCATTAATAGTTCAGTGAGTCGAATTAAGCCAATGAAAAGCAGCTTTTAATTTCAAAGCTTTGCGTCGCCTAATTTGAAAGCTTTTGTGGTGCTTTTCGCTGTAAAGTAAGTATTTAAAATAATGTTTTATATACATTAAAAACATGATTCTGACCATTAGCTCTAAATTGCTTATATTTTTGTTGCTTTAATTAGTATAAGCTTTTTATAATTATAATTGTCGTTTAACTATCCATGGCCAGAACACTTGTACAGTCAGCTGCATTAATATGGAAACATTCACAAATATTCAGAAATGCATATACGTTGCATAAAATCGTATATTTGGAACAAAGCTATTGAATATCAATTCGTTGCGCGACTCAATTGTAGCCGATATTGTCCAAATAAATTGGAAGTATCCCGTCACTAACAAAACTTAACGAGTTGTGAAGGACGTGAAAATTGGCTAACACGTCACTAAATCGCTTGCTTTGCAGCTTATAACCACAAAAATGGTATTAAAAAACTTAATTGGTCTATGTTCTTCTATACTATGTTCTACATCTGTGCAAAATATCGTTAAGAACCGTTCAGCCGTTCTGGAGATACCTTCAACGTCCATCCATTTAAACATGCGCAATTATTATATTAGTAAGAAGTAAGATTTTTGTACACAAACATCGTAAATAAATATGAAGTACTAGCTATCGCCCGCTACTCCGTCCACGCGGAATTAAAACAAAACTTTATAAGTAGCAGATGTTTTCTTCCAGATTTTGTTCTATATGTATGCCAAATTTCATCAGGAGATACCTTCAAAGAAACATCCATCCATCGAAACATTCGTATTTATAATATTAGTTAGATTAATATATTTTAGTTCACAAACATCGTTTTAATAATAATAAATATGAAATATAACTTTGTTACAGTTTGTTGCAAAGCTTCGAATGTAAGCGAGGGTCGTAGTTAAATGAAAACGTTTAGGATCCTAAGCTAACACAGAGTTCAACACGGTTAACTATTACATCATCTCTTTGTTTTTTTAATATTATGTAAATTAATATTAACGTAATATCTTACTAATATTATAAATTAGAATGTTTGGATGGATGGATATTTGAAGTTATCTCCAGAAAGACTCAAAGGTCCTTGATCAAATTTAACATGGATGTAGTGAACACATAGGGTACTAATTAAGGTTTTTCTCTTCCGCGCGGACAGAGACGCGGGCAACAGTTAGTTTATAATACGTCATTAAATGTGAGTTAAGTACAAAAAGTTAAACCTAAAATACGCATTTAGTAAACATTCTTTGTCTCTTTATTGTAATTAAGAAGTGTCTCCAAAATGTCCATATTGCCTTCAGCGAGTGACTTTTGAGTTCTTTTTAGTTCAGGAGGTAAACAGTTTTACTCCATATAATACAGTTAGATAACATTTAGTTAAACGCGTAATTTAACCTATTGACGGCCGTTGATTGATATAAAGAATATGTTTTACCCTTAAGTGTGAGTCACCAAAGTTGCTTGCAGTATAAGTACTTTGTTATTTATCTATCACCGCCTTTCGGAATACATATATTAATAATCATGATTTCTCGTAATGTGTAATATCAGAATGCGATAAAAAGGTTAACATACATATGTTTAATCTAAAATTGAAACTACGATAAGACATCTAGTTAATAGAACTTCATAAACCATTTCTTACATTTTAATAAGTTACTTCCAATAACAAAACACGAATTCAAATTATGCTTAACATATTTATGAACGTTATTTGAATATCACCATATAATTTCTAATAATTTTATGTAGTCATCATCAGCTCACTATACGTCCTCACGGAAGGGCTCGGAGCCTACCCTAAGTTAAGAGTGTTTAGGCCGTAGTCAACCATGGTGGTCAAGTGCGGGTTGTTTGACTTCACACATATCTTTGAATTTCTTCTCAAATATGTGCAGGTTGCATCACGATGTTTTCCTTCATCGTAAGAACGTCGGATAAATGTACATATGTAAATCCGAAGTTGAAAAACACACTGGTACATGGTGGGATTCGAACCCAGGACCAGAAGATTGCAAGTCAAGTGCTTGACCCCTGAGCCACCGACGCTCTCTATATTATGTAGTACAAACCACAAATCTTACTAACTTTGAATCCTCTTCGAACACGACGCCTTTAAATATTTACTGAGCAAACTTTGCTTACTTTGTCACTCACTGAGGAATTAAACAGCAATTAACATGATAATAAATTTATCAGTAAAATAGATGTAATTGGTAGTCATTAGAATTAATTTTAACTTTCCAAACAAACCTAGTTGTATGTTAAAAAAATGACGGTCGTTGTTTTGAAGTTTCAAGTGTTAACGTACTTCTTATTAATATTTCTTTCTAATATTATAAATGCGTATGTTTAGATGGATGTTTGTTTGTAGGTATGTCTAGAACGGTTGTGTGAATCTGGCTAAAATTTGGCATAGATGCAGAACATAACCTAGAACGCATAGGCTTCTAAACGTGTTTTAGTTCAGCGCGGACGGAATCGCGGGCGGCAGGTAGTAGTAAAATACAGTTCTGTTCTGACCAAATTGAACTATTTGTATGCTTTTTTTACAGTACATTTTATTGTGTTCTAAACCACTGGTGGCTCCATCTAGTTAATAAAAAAATAAACACTTGATAAAGCCATCTAGGTTGCATGCTTACATTTGTGGCGTTGTGAAAAATGAAATCATACAATAAACACTAATTAAAATGAAACCAATTTATCACGAATAAATTAATTGAGACCACAAAATTGACATAATGACAGTATTGTCGATATCTCGACCACAAATGACGATTTTGTTTATTATCATACTTCATACTGATATTAAATGCGAATGTTTGGATGGATGTTTGTTTGAAGGTATCTCCGGACCAACTGCATGGATATCGCTGAAATTTGACATAGGTATAGAAGATAGCCTGGAAAAACACATAGGCTACTATTTTTTTTAATTGCACGCGGACGTATTCGCGGGTGACAGCTAGTAATGAATAAATTAATTGAAGTAAGAATTGGAGTAAATTTCTAGCCACATGGTGCTTGATTTTTCGGACATTTAAACGAACCGACGCACAGCGCGAAAATATATCAGTTTGACGTTATTCACGTACTTCGATGGATGGACACGTACGGACACAGGCCATACTGTTTACATGCATCCGAATCGAATCATAGGAACACCTTTACATAAATCCCTTCCGATTTATATGTTCAAATAGTTTAGTTTGTTAGAAGTCGGGGGTTAAACACATAACTTGTAATCTGCAGGTCCTGAGTTCGAATCCATATACCAAATTGTTTTTCGATTTACCTAATGTATATTTATCCGACATTCTTAGGGAAACATTGTAATTCTGCACATATCTGCAAAGAAATTCAAAAATATAAGTCAATCCGCATTGGGCCAGCGTGGTTGACTATGGCCTAGTCGCCCCTAACTTAGGGTAGGATTCCATTACACGTATAGTGGACTGATGATGATGAGATTAAATTTAATTTGGAACTTAAATTACTAAATCTTATATATAAAATTCTTGTGTCACAATTTTCGTTCCCATACTCCTCCGAAACGGCTTGACCGATTCTCATGAATTTTTGTAAGCATATTGAGCAGGTCTGAGAATCGGCCAACATCGGGACGTAGTCACGGGCGAGCTAGTAATTATATATAAGTTAGGATATCTGTAATTAATGTGGGTAGAACAAGTCATAGGCTAACGATATAAGTGTGTATAGAAACGGAAATCAATTCGTTACTGCCAATCGCAGTCGCCAAAACCTGACGGGACTAATGAGATGGTTCACCAATCTAATGCGTAGCCACTACCCACTAATACCAGCTATGGACTGCACGTTATAAACGACTTGGATTTATAATTGCTGCTAAGTTTGCGGTTATTTGGAAAGTAGAAATTATGCGTATTGACTCGCAATTGTTTTCTATGTCATATGTAACTTTATTTATAAGTTGTGCTCCGATGTGATAACGAAACAAAATTCTAGAATATTCTATTATAAATAATCGTGGAAATAATAGCGAATTTCAAATATTAATACACTTCGATGGATAATATTGTCTTCTGAATAATTTTACTAATATTATAATTGCGAATGTTTAGATGCCAGTGAGGGTTGACGATGTGTGAAACATATCTTTGTTTCTCAGATATGTGCAGGTTGCATCACGATGTTTTCGTTCGCCGTAAGAACGTCGGATAAATGTATATATAGAAATCGAAAAACACATTGTTATATGGCGGGATTCGAACCCTGGACCTGAAGATTACAAGTCAACGCTCTGAAGTTCTTACGTATAACAATTCAAAAAAAAAACAAGATTTTTTTACTAATATTATAAATACAAATATTTAGATGGATGGATGTATGTTTGAAGGTATCTCCCGAACAGCTTAATGTTTATAACATTTGACAGATATGAAACATAATCTTGAAGAACACACAGACAACTAATATTTTTTTAATTGCAAGCGGACAGAGTCGCGGTTGACAGTTTTAATATAAATTAGATTCAAATATTGAATGTAATATGATAGGATTGCAGAATCATTCCGTCATGTACAAGTATTTATTTCTCGTCTGCGAGCGAGCGGGTACGAAGCAGAATGCATTCCAAACAAAATTGCTAGTATTAGAAACGTGGTGCGGAATTCAAGATTAAAGTTCGTCTGTGAATACTTTTTGATATAGAGAAATGACATTTTTGATAATTCAAACAGTTGTAACAAATGTAAATTATATAATATTGAAATTACTATACTAGTTGACGCCCGTAACTCTTTTCGCGCGTAAATAAAACATGATATTGTTGCTCATATGTTCTTCCAGAATATGCCCCTAAATCTATGTTAAATTCCAGCGAGATCCTTATAGTCGTTGTTGATATACCTTCAAACAAACATCCATCTTAAAATTCGCATATATAATATTAATAGGATTGAAATAATTTAAATATACATGTTTAAGTATTGTACTTAACTTAGTTTTTGTAATTGGATTAAAGTAAATATATGAAACTAGTTGTCGCCCACGAAACCGTCTGCGCGAAAATATAAAAAAAACTTCATAAGCAGCCTATGTATACATCCAGACTGTGTCCCAAATCTATGCCAAATTTCAGTTAATTCCCTTTAGAGAGTCTGGACATCTCCGGACAAACATTCATCTATATATAAAATCGTAAGGCTTTTAACATTAGCGTAGCATATAACATATGTTACAAAATGGAGCGACATAAAGGGTGTTCGCTGAATTATCAAATCCTGTTTTCAAGGCTAACTTAAAAGCATCGACGTCATTTATCACTTACCTCAGTTAACAGCGGCCGCGACAAAAGGACACATCAATCTACGTCCACAGACGCTCTTAATGTTATAAACTCTTGCTTTAAATGTTAACCATACATTAAATAGATTTTGATTACTGAAAATATACCGAAACTTGCAGTCGCCCGACAATGTCCGCGTGAAATTAAAAAAAAAACTAAGTACCCTATGCACTACATCTATTCCTAATTTCACAGAGATCCATACAGCTATTCTGGAGATACCTTCTATCAAAGATGCATCCATCCAAACATTCGCATTCATAATATTAGTAAGATGTAGTTAGTATCGGAATAAAAATACAAATGAAAAGAAAAATCGTATCAAAACTCTTTTATCTGTAAAATTTTTTATTTCAAGTAAAATTGTATTATAGTATATTTGTCTAGAAGTTGTAACCATTTTAATTTCTAGGCTTCATAGGATTTTCCACCACATAGACAAATCGAACTTACGTCCACTTGATCGGATCTCCCTAACTTTATCCATTAATCTACTAACGCTTTTTAAATTAATTGACAAAGAAAAAGTTTTAATTGTGGCTGTATAATATTATATTAAATAACAAAAAATCAATTTTAATCCAATAGATGTTACTAATATTATAAATGCGAATGTTTAGATGGATGGATGTTTGTTTGAAGGTATCTCCGGAACGGCTTAACGGATTTTGATGTAATTTGGTATAGATGTAAAGCGTCTGGAAGAACACATAGGCTACTAATTAAGTTTTTTTTTTAATTCTGCGCGGTCGGAGTCGATGGCGATAGCTAGTTTAAAAATAATAAACATCTTTTCTCCGTTGCAAATCCAATATTCTGGGTACATATTTTAAAATGATCATTGTTTTTTTTATCATCGTGTTGCCTTTAAATTAACGTTGTCGTTAAAACAACTTTATTTCGCTGTAACAGGATAAAAATATAAACGATAAAGCGTAACCATCGTAAACTAGGGGTGAAATTTTAAACGTAGCTTTTATCGAAAAATATACCGATAACAAAGAAATGTTATTGATGTTTTTTTAGTTTTTATAACGTTTTATTTATAGAATGACTAGTCGCCCACGACTCCGTGTGCGGAATTAAAAAAACTTAATTAGTAGGCTATGTTTTCTTTAAGACTATGTTCCTTTATACCTGTGATAATGTACCTTTTTTTATAAAATATCATAATTTAGCAAACGAGTGAGCGGCCACCTGAAATTCCTGAATAGCGAAGTGACCGTTGCCCATAGACATACGCAATTGTATATGCGTTGCCTACCTTTAATCGACGGAGGAGAGGATGCACTGAAAGAAAATATTTTTCCTTTCCATGCATCCTTTCATCGGGAAAGTCCACTTTCACTTCCCATCCTTTCCATATAAGAAAAAGGGTGGGAAGGGAAAGAGGACTAAATTAGGCCTCCGGGATGCACACTCATCAGACGAAACGCGGAATTGCTTCCACTTCACGCCTGTCTTCTGTGTGGTCGTGGTATTTCACCGGGCGAGCCGGGCCAATTCGTGCGAAAATGTTAAAGCGGGCTTTACCACTGTTTACTGTCTACCTTTTTAATAGTAAAAGAATTTCCGAAATCAGTCAAGTAGTTTTTGAGTTAATTCGTCACGTATAAAAAATAATATTAGCATGTATTAATAAGCGTCCATATCAATTTAAGAAATATTAATTTACTGATGTTTCTTACAATAGCCAAATTATATTTACATCATCTCTGAGACACAATTTTAATAAGACGAGAGATAATAAATTAAGGGACAAATGTCGAGCTCCTTAGAGGTCAAATTAATTCTGACAAGGTTAATACAATTTATATACGTTCGTGCCAAGTTGTTATGTACAGGTACACTTCAAAATTATCTAACTTTAACACAATAAAGACTATATAATAGACACTGTATAATAAAACAAATGATCGTGTGGTTTTTTTAACTATTTATTGAATAGTTACTTAAGTAATGAAAATAAGAAAAATAGCCCGTGTTCTCGTGGCACACTCATATCCAATGAATGTCCAATGAATGTCCAATGCACCATTGTTGCCAGCATAGAAAAAAAGTTTATAATAATTTGAATGTTGCTAATACAAAAAGAAATTAATTAGAATGAAACAAAAACAATAAATAATTTATGTGAATTATTGTAATTGAACAGACACTCTTACGGTGAAGGAAAACATGGTGATGCAACCTGCACATATCTAAGAAGAAATTCAATATGTGTGAAGTCAACCCGCATTGAGCCAGCGTGGTTGACTATGGCCTAGTCACCCCTAACTTAGAGTAGGCACCGAGCCCCTCGGTGGGGACATATAGTGAGCTGATGATGATGATGATGATGATGAATGATTATGCATAGATAATAAAAACTAGAAGTTAATGTTCTCGACTATGTATTATATAAGTTATTTTTATTTGAATAAAACCGACAACGCAACAAGACGACTACACAGGAGACAGGTATGAAGTGTAATTCCGCGTTTCGTCTGGTGACTACGTTCCGGAGGCCTATTTTTAGTCCTCTTTCCCTTCCTACTTTTTTCTAACGAAGTTGGGATGGGAAGGGAAAGTGGATTTAAAGGAGGAAGGGATCCATAGCAGGGTCTACTACTGTACTAGTGTGTCCCGTTCTCTGTCGAGATAGGTAGGCAACACATCTGATGATCTGATGTCTATGGGCAGAGCTCGCTTCGCTATTTCGGTGAATTCAAATATCCCATTGATTTTTTAAATTATAAAAAAGTGGATTGCTCCTATTTCGACCACAACATAATAAATATAAATAATTCCTTTAAGTTACAACCTCAAAAGAAAGGCAGTTAATATATTAAGGTACTATTCTGCTCGTTGTCCGTTATCGATTGCGCTAAACAAAGGCAATTCATAAATAAAGGAGCATGCTCGGAATTGTAACGTAACATAATAAGATCGTTATGTGCCTTCAACAAAGCGAATTGTCCTTACACAATTTCGATTACAAATGTATCAATAATGTAACTCAGAGAAACGATGTACGTATATACATATTAGTATAATAGGAATGTCTGTATGTTGTATCGAAAAAATATGTTATAGATGTATATTTGTCACCTACTAACTTAGAGTAGTGTCAGAGCCCCTTAGTGGATAAGTATAGTTAGTAAAAGACGATGTACATTTGAGTTGCTGATAACGAAAAATTATTTTAAAAAATTTTGTATGACTATCTATTTGGATGTCTGTCTAAAGGCCGTTTTGTTCAGGATTATCTACGGACTGGATGGATCGGTTTTAGCGGGAAAGTAGTAAGTTAGCGGGTTATATTACAGGTCAACTTTTTTTAAATTCTGTGCTAACGAAGTCGAGGGCAACGGTGGGTCGAAGATATGTAATAATTATTTCTTATTGTTCTTTTCATTTCTTCATCATCATCAGCTCACTACACATACTCACTATGGAGCTCGGAGCGTACCCTAATTTACGGGAGAATAGGCCATAGTCAATCACGCTGGCCGAGTACGGGTTGACTTCACGCATATCTCTTAATCTCTTTTCAGATATGTACAGGTTGCATCACGATGTTTTCCTTCGTCGTAAAAATATTCGTTTCTTAATAATTAAATATTAAATAATGTAATTGCTCTTAATAAATAGACATACTTAATTAACTGTTCTAAAGTAAATTTGATGAAAGACTAAATTTTAAAGTTAAATCAATTAACTTGATAATTGTTGGTTCTCGTGTTGTTCGTAAGCTTAGGTAAGTAATTAGGTTACGAAATAAATTAAATACTTTGGGGATGGGGGAAGATCGAAAGACTAAAGCAGCGTAACTCGGTACCCCGACTGGCCTCCAACCCATCGGACGCCGTAGAGCTGGATCTGCGGGAACTACAAGCGATGGACTGGCGACTTTGGCGATCTCTTGTGTTGTAGGCCAAGAAACGTTTTGAGTCGATGCGCCAGCAGAGTAGTCGTTGTAGTAGTATAGTTGAGAGCCTCAGTGACGCAGTTGTTAATCATCTAACTTTAATGGACGTATACATGTCCAGGTTTGATCCCAGACATATGACGAAATTCGAATTTCAAATTTCATATGAATATTTATCATTCTTACGGTGATTCCCATTGTCCTGTACATATCTGTGAAGGAATTCAATGATACGTTTGTTAACTCGCACTGGGCCAGTGAGGTTAACTTGGACTTCTTGATAGTTGGGGAACTTGATCGATAAGTGTTGTATAATGAATAAGTTTTTTGATAACTATTAATTCGCCGTAAGTTTGAAAGTTTTGTCTTCGCCTCGGTTTAGCCAACTTATTTAAGTTCAAGAAGGCCGAGAGGTGTTGCTCGTAAAAATAACTTAATCCTTTATTACGTAAACTAAGTAAAGAATATGAATACTATATACTGACCTTACTGACCATATTTTACGTAACAAATCTTACTAATATTATAAAGGCGAATGTTTAAATGAACGGATAGATGTTTATTTGAAGGTATCTCCAGAACGACTGTATGGATCTCGCTGAATTTTGGCTTAAGTGTAGAACATAGTCTGGAAGAACATATAGGCTACTAAGTTTTTTTTTAATTCGTCGGGCGATAGCTACCCTATATATGTGTCAATTTCGAAACAAGATACCCTAATATTATGATCAGATTGTTTTATATTCGCTTTGATATTATCTTATTTGAAATGCACTTGATATAAAAGCTACGAAAGACTTAACAGTATCAATAGTAAAAGAAATCGGAATATTGATTGTATACAGAGTGTAGAAAACCTAGCGTTCACACACGAAGCGAAATCGCTGTGTTTGACTACTCAATAGCAGTTATTTGTGCACAACATGAAAATTCACAGGTGAAACGTCTATGTAAGTATTTGCTCAGATGAGGTAAAGATTTTTAATATATATATTATATATGTATATACTAGCGGACCCGACAGACGTTATCTTGTCTACACGTCTTTAATTCGAATATTATTTAAAATTTGACACTGCGATGGTAGCGCCGTCTGTCGGATCCAATGTAAAACATTCCAAAATCAACAACTACTAATAAATTAAAAAATTATTAAAAAAACATTGTCCAGCGGACAAAATTGTGAATCTAAACCATTCCCAGATCCCCTTGAACACATACAAAAAATTTCATCAAAATCGGTCCAGTCGTTTGAGAGAAGTTCAGTGATATACACACTCACAGAAGAATTATATATATAAAGATATATATTATATATTGTAAGATTGATAATTCTTAAACTTCTAGAGCCGAACAGTGGTAGAGAGCAACAACATCGTTGCATGAATGAGTCGGCTAGCCTTGTTCAATACCACAACCACACAGAAGACAGGCGTCAAATGATGTTATCTCCAACCTTCTCTTATAATTAAAGGATGGGATGGAAAAGTGTATTTGATGGAGAAGGGGACGCATAGGAGGGAATATCTTCTTTTTGTGCGTCACCTCTGTCGATTAAAAGTAGACAAGTGCAATTGCGAATGTACGTTAGCATCGATCGCTTCGCTATTTCGGTTATTACAAGTGTCCTATTGTTTATCACATATAAATTAAAAAAAAAAGCCGAATAGTCGAAATATCTTACAGAAGATATGCGTTAAACAGAGTATGTTGCGTTCCGTTTGATTTGAAAATCCAATTGTTATGGCTAGTTATCTTTAGCTAGATTTCTAAAAGTAAAAAGCTTATATTATACTTATACTTGAGTGTTATAAATGATGTTGGTACAAAATGTTCTAATATTTGTTTATCTTTCATGTTGTATAAAATATGTCATAAAAATTTACACGTTTCAAGGGTAATGGTGTTGGCACATTCCCCAAGTTCACGCCACCCTTGGGGTGACCCGCATTACCTTAACACGCTTTGCTTGTTACAATAAACTTCCGCTACGTGTAATGAATATTGAAGAAACAATTAACAGTTTTAGGAAGAAAATTAATATTTTCATTAGTGTATTTTCAGAGGTAATTCTTAATTCCAATTTAAAGGAAAGGGTGTCTTCGAATTTTGAGCTATAGTACTTTTTTACGCTTTCCTTTTATAGTGTTTAGTAGCCTATGTGTTCTGCCAGATTATATATGTGTATACCAAATTTCATCGAGATCCTTTCAGCTATTCTGCAGATACCTTCAAACACACAAACTACAACATCCATCCATCCAAATATTCGCATTTATAAACTTAGTAAAATATGTTTTTGATTTAACTAGGAGAAAAATGATTCTAATATTTATATTTTATGTTTTCTTTTTATACACAATAAGCGAGTTTGTAGTCAAGAACACATGCTGAGAAGATAATTTTGAAATACAAGCCGTTCGTGAAATAGTCGCAGCGCTGTTGAGATAATCTCTTTCTTAGCAAACTACTTAACCGAGTTTCTTCAGTTGGCACTAATTTCTTGGACGTAAGCGTCTTTTAGTATATTTTAAACTCCCTACAACACAACCAGTGTTTAATTACGTTTTTGTACTAAAAATAATTTGTTTTGCAACTAAACATTGAAACTTATATATTTTTTATATCATAACTAACTGTCGCCGGCGACTCCGTTCGCGCGAATTATAAAAGTAAAATTACAACAACCTGTGTAAGCCTTGGGTGAACTAAAATTTTTTTCCCACTTAATTTGTCATCGTTACAACTCCGAAATTGTAGTTATTTTACTTACAAACCCACACTAAATGTAGATATTTTATACTTATATTGATAAAAGTTACAAACACCATTTGTATAGAATTAAGCATCTGTCAAGAAGTCTAAGTTTTTATCGCCCAGATGATTGTTTTAATATAATTCCTAGTGATAACATTTTTGAAACACGCTGTTTTAATTTATTTTTCACAACCAACGAATAAAAAGTGATTTGAAAGAGCTTAGTGAATTTGAATAGGGCAATAATGGGAATAACCCCAGTGGAATGTTCAACAAAATTACTAGCACGAAACGGCCTTTAAAAACGAATAGTCCGGAAAGCCCGCTCGGACTTTTGTAAACAGAAAAACTGAGGCTATCGTAGATTGCTTTTTATTCGTTTGCGGATTGTCAAATGATAGTATTAATGAAATGTTTTCAATGAAACTTAAAAAAAATCGTTTAAAATACCTAAGTAATATTTCAATAATCTGTAGCTGGCCACTCTGTCCGCGCGGTATCAAAAAAGAGCTTAATTTGTAGCTTATGAGTTCTTCCAGACTATGTTCTATATGTATGCAAAATTTAATCGAGATCCGTTCATCTGTTTTGATGATTTCTTCTAACAAACATCCACCCATATAAACATTCGCATTTATAATATTAATATAATTCAGATGTTCGAATCATTTACGAATTTTCTTTAAATATCATATTCTCTATTCTGTTGGATAATAGAGAACTATTCTAGTTATAAAACAGTACACTATTAAGGAAGGCTACAGACGATTTAACTGTACGTAAGGTTAACGTCAATTCATGGAAGATGCAATGCTAAAATGTATAAGGCAAAGCTGGTACTACATAAATAAACAAAGAGATAGAAATAATGGATAAGACAATTGTCTTCAGTACTTTGAATATATGAAGTGAAGAATCGTGAAATACCTTCAAAGCTTTATCTTCTCGGGGTGCGTCACATCATATGTGAGTTCATTGCTAGACATATACCAATTGTGTCACTTCTAGCGACTACCTGACCTGTTATCTAGACTTCATCTGTTCATTTAGAAACACAGTCTAGCCAGATTAAACGAGAGTCGAACGGACCTCGATATTTTCCTCTCTTAGGCTGTTTGTCCACCAACACCGATGCCGTCACTAGCAACGTCACGAGCTAATTTTGTGGACAAGTTGCTGTTGTAAATGTATTGTTATTGCCTCGGCGCCGTCAATTTTTCTCGTTGACGTGACAGTGAAAGCGTTAGTGGACTAACAGCTTTATAGTGGTTTTCTCGAACCCGAGTTTCTCGCTCATACGTTTCTCAGTTATCCTGGTTCGACTGTCTATTATTTGAATATTATTCTTCCTTTTATTCTAATGTTCGTAAATAAAATTGTTATCTCGTGGTATCTGTACAGCTTATTCTGTGAAATGATACTGGATTTTACGACTTTCCTGTTACGAATACAGATGAGTTTTGTCGCAATTGCCTTTTTTTGAGCTACGAACGTTCGTAATAAAGTTCACACGTTTGCGTTCACGTCTGCTAGTTATTCAAGTAGCGATTCGCTTAACTTTATAATTTTAGCATATTTAAATTAATTTTTAGATTGTTTTTAAATCAAATGTCATAAATACATTGGGTTAATTGTATTTTAAAAATGTATGGATGTATGGAGATTAATAACATACTTGCTAGTGTCACAAAACATCATTTTGTTAATAGGGAAAAAACATTTTATTTTATCTTATTTTTTTATTTTATTTTTATTTAATTATGCGAATTTTTAGATGGATATTTGTTTCCAGGTATCTCTAAAACGGCTGAACGAATCTCTATAATATTTGGTATAAATATAGTGCATAGTCGGGAAGAACACATATGATATGACTGATTTTAGTATGTTAAAACTCCTTATTTTAGTTGACAAAAAGAATAAGGAAGAATAATAAAAGTAGGTTTTTTTATATTAAATACTAGCCGTCGCCCGCGACTCAGTCCGCGCGGTATTAAAATCGATGTTGACCGATTCTTAGACCTACTCAGTATGCTTACAAAATTTCATGTGAATCGGTCAAGCCGTTTCGGAGGAGTATGGGAACGAAAATTATAATATGATACGAGAATTTTATATATAAGACTAGCAGATTTCTTTCTTAATTTCTTATTATAGTATTTCTTTTACCATTCCAACTAAGCTCTAGACTTGTGCTAGGATATGATTTACGACAATAGTCGAATGGCGGGATTCGAATCCTCGTGATCGGAAATATGTACCCTTAACCATTAGGCTATTGATGCTTAAAGTTCTAGTAAAAAATATAATAACAATAACTTTAAGTTCATTTAGTTATTTTAATGTCAATTATTAGTGAGTGGAAATAAATTATGATGAATTATTTAAGTGATTTTTAAAGTTGGTACATTTCAGGCAAATCTTTCTTTATTCTTGCTTATACTGCAACGTTCCAATTCATTCCGTTGAGCCATCCTGAATATCGTTCCAGTTGAATATTTGAAAAGAGGCTTTGTTAAAAAATTTAAGTCAGCTTTTTTGATGGACAGAGATGTGGGCTTGAAATTTTGTTGGAAAAAGATTTTTTTTTTGTATGTCCTTTTTGTAGTTGTGTAGTCGTGTTTCGTTTCATTATTAACCGTGTAATTTTTTGTGTATAACTTGTATACGATAAAATACGGAGTTAAAGTTGACGAAACTTGAAAATTCAAAATCGCAATTCGCAATAATTTATTAGGCTACTAAATTAATTCAACGTAACTTTATATCTTACTAATATTATAAATGCGTATGTTTAGATCGATGGATGGATGTTTCTTTAAAGGTATCCAGGTATATACCAGAACGGCTCAAAGGGTAACTATGAAATTTGACAGATATTTAGAACATAGTCTGAAATAATTTATAGGCCTACTAAGATTTTTTAACTCCGTGCGGACGGAGTCGCGGGCGACTGGTAGTAGTTAACAAACAATATAAAATATTTTGCTTCGTCTCTCCTTGACTGTGTCAATTTTAATATAATCCATTACCACGCACACTAACAAATCTATTGAAATATTTTTAATGGTTTTATATAATAGGTCCAACAGATTTTTTTAATATCTAGCTGTTATGGGTTCAATTCCCGTCATCCAATAATATCGTAAATCATGTCCTAGCACAAGCTCTGAGCTTTAATGTTATGCTTAAAATAAATATTAAAAAAATTAAAAATAAAATTAAAAAAAACATAAGTAAATTAACAGTGTCGGTAATGTAGATTGGCGACATATAAAAAGGTCATATTTTTTTCATACACTCGTTAAAATAAGCCGGCGCAACTGTGTCAAGTGGCGACGCAGCCTGCCGTGAGCGTACTCGAATGCATGTGACGGTTAATGCCAACTTTGTTACGTTTCTCTACTGCAACTACTAAGCATTTAGTTTATACTAATTAAAACTTTAATTCCCTTTGACGATAATACGCTTGACCATTTTCGTCTAAATTAAATGAGCGTAATTTTAATAACGGATTAAACATCACCCTGGATTTCTCCCTTCGAAGAGTCGGTATACAGTCGTACAGTCAGCTACATAAATATTTATAGTCAAATAATTTTAGAAAATTATGTAGCTCTTAATTTAAAACAAAATTATGCACAAATTAGTCAATAACGTGTAATTATGATCGGAAGCATAAAGACGGAAGAGTGTAACATATTTTTGAAACCAAAGGCGTTATGCGTACTAGTTTTATAGCTTTGTACATGTATTAATATTTATTCAGCTGACTGTACTCTTTCATACATTTCTAACAGCTGTCATATTTGAATTCACTCACGCATATCCACTTTCACACAATCCATCGATACTACCTTCTTCTTTGTAGCCATTAATGTATGTTAAGTCCTGTTTATAACTTGACCGGTGTACTTTATAATTATAATTAAAAAAATTAACGATAAAAATTTTATTTATAGTATTTCTCGCTGCGTTTTCACTTCAATTGAAAAGAACATATTCGTTCCACATAGTTGTGTATATGTGTTAATTAAAACACCAACATTACACATATTTTTGTATTCAATGTATGAACACAATATGGACGTAAATTGCAGATCGGTTTCAGTGTTTTATATTTTTCAATAGCTTTTGATATGAATGAGGTATTGTGTTCGTAGCTTAATTTCTGTATTAATAGCGTGTTATAATAAGCACTTTTTGTTTATTGGATACTTATCAATAGCAAAAAAACCTTGAGTTATTTACTGAGAATTGTTTGAAATCAAAATACAAAATATGTTTTCTTTAATCTTACTTCTATCTTACTAATATTATTATATAAATGCGAATGCTTAGATAGATGGATGTTTTTTGAAGATATCTCCGGAACGGTTGAACGGATCTCGATGAAATTTGGCATAGATATAGAACATAGTCTGGAAGAACACATAGGCTACTTATAAAGTTTTTTTTTAATTTTGCGCGGATGTTACTTTATGACTTTAAGTAGCGGTCGACCGCGACAATTTTCTGCACAGAAATAAAATAAGTTTTCCTATAATATTCCCGCGTACTTTAGCTATCTTCCCGTCGAAGTCCTATCAAAATCGGACAAGCAGTACCGGAGATTACCCGAAACAAACGTGTCCTTGCGGACAGACGGGTAGACGAAAATATCAAAAAAATTTATAGTACTATATGAAATCCTATATAATATCATATTAAAGGATTATAATATTGTCATATAACCGTATTGACCGACAGAGGGACTATCTCTTTAAGCTTCCGAGCTTTTACCAAAGCGTTTGATCTGAGCGGAAATTAAGCTCAGCTCAAAGATTTCTAAACTTCATTATAAAGCTTTTGGTATTTAAATAACTATGAAATATTTTCATTTACAACTAATAATTAATTAATTTGTTTTTTTTTAATAAATTCATTGAATTGTCTTATTCAATTATTAACTGTTCCGTTGAACTGTTTTCTCAATTTCCTAAAAAAAAAACAACACTAAGTTTTCCTTTCACGTATTAATTAATAGAGTTTTAAACATGATTAGTTAGAATCATTTGGCGCGAATGGCGCGCTTTCGTTACCAAGACAAGTGTCAGATAAACGTTGATATTTTAATAAGGCTAGTGTTGCGCCGATACACCGGCACTGTGTCGGATTTTATTTCTAATAATAGTGATACTTTTGTTACAGGTAAACGTGAGAAAAAATAATAAATAGTAAAGCTCGTTAATTAACTACGGAATCCGAATGTTGACCGAATTGTTTTTGTTTCGTGATATTGAGGTAGACGCGGCTAATTTAATTCGGATCTGGTTCCTAATCGTATAATTTATTTATCTTCTATTGTGTTACGTACGCAGTAATTTGTACTACTATTAGTAGTAATAGAATGTGTAGAGCATCTTAGTGAGTTTTTCTAATTGATAAAAAAGAGGTTTTCCTAACGTCAACTATTCAACATTCAAACTTTATGGCGGTTCGAAATTTCTACAGATATGCTGCGCTAAATACCTATAATTTGACTGTAGAAATTGTCCCTTTTATTTATACATTTTGTAGTCCCCGTTTTATCGATCACAATATAAGGAATGACTATCTGTTGTAAATACCTGTCGCCCGCGACTCCGTCCGCGGGAATTGAACATAACTTAAGTATCAGCCTATGTGTTCCACCAGGCTATGTTCTCCATCTATGTCAAATTTCAGCGAGATCCATGCAGCTATTCTGGATATACGTTCTAACAAATATCCATCCATCCATACATCCAAACATTTACATTTACAATAGTAGTAAGATAGTAGTATCACAGCAATCTACACCCATTGTTAAATATCTGCGGAACTTACTGCACTTGCAGCTAACGACGAGCTGCTATAAAGTTTGAATAGTACAATACCTTCAGTAAGATAATAAGTGATAAACTCTTTGTTTATTTTTATTTTTTACATAATAATATTGTTACTAAGATGTATATTTATTGGAAACAATATAATGTTAGTATAAGTTTATTTAAGTTACATAATAAAAGATGTAAGATATGATTGTGTTGTGAAAGTTTCTCTTCGTTGAGGTTTCCTTTGAGTCTTATCATAATCCTATTATCGATATTGGTTATATTGCATCGAGAAAAGAGCTCTGTTTAGTATTCCAGGTATGTAAAATACAAGTTTGTTACTTGATTTTATACTGTTTTTTAATCAATGGAGAATTTTTGTTTGACTTTCATTTATTTTTCAAAACAAGTCCCTTAAATCTGAAATGACGAAGTACCACTACCTATAGTAACCTAGAATAAGTATAAAGGTTGCATTATTTTTTCACAGATATTTTAAAATTGGATTTTTTAATTTGATTTTTTGCAAAACAATAGATCGAGTCGTTGACTATATCCTAGTCACCCCTAACTTAGGGTAGACTTCGAACTCCTCAGTGAGGACGTATAGGGAGCTGATGATGATATGAGATGCAATCTAACTATATATGTTTTATAGTGTAAGACACTATACAAATGTGATGCAGAACTTAAGTCTTAAAAATCATTAACGAATGAAATGTACTAGCGAAAAACAACGTAATATATATATATTTTACATGATTTTTCGTCTACGTTCAAAGGTGGAAAAATATGTAAATATTTTTAAGAAGCTTACTTATGTATGCAACTTAACAAATGGCCGCGCGTACGCTCCTGAAAATGTTTTCACTCAACGGATTTCACTGGAAATTTGTGACCATTAACACTGGTGCTGTTATGTAAAAGGGATCGCGTAAGTACATTTAAGCCTTAGTTATGTAATGTTACGTCACGTACACTAAATATTAGTTGAAATGAGCGACTTACGTAGAGCGTCGGTGGCTCAGTGGTTTAAGCTTGACTTGTAATCTGCAGGTCCTGTGTTCGCATCCCGCCATGTAACAATGTGTTCTTCGATTTTGATATACATATGTATATTTATCCGACGTTCTTACGGTTAAGGAAAACATCTTGATGCTGCTCATATTTGAAAAGAAATTCAAAGATATGTGTGAAGTCAACCAACCCGCATTGGGCCAGCGTAGTTGACTATGGCCGAATTACCCCTAACTTAGGGTAGGCTACGAGCCCCTCGGTGGCAATGTACAGTGATCTGATGATGTAACGTTTACTTAACCAGTTCCTCAGTGAAGATGTGCTAAATCTATATTAAGGGACAGTTTTAGTGGCGGATTTGTGGGTTAGTCAATGTAGTATATAGGATTATAATTTTCAACATAATTTTGTGTTCTTATAAGTTCCTAATTCCCATCTTTCTTATTATTCTGCGGCAAATTAAAATGTTTTATTCAAAGAAACTTTGACCTTTTTATAGATAGATTTGTAAATGACAGACAGTTCGTAATATCGTTAAGTTACATTATTACTATGGAAATTAGATTTGATATTTACTTTCTTATCTAAATATATTATAAACATAAAATTTTAGAGGGATGTTTGTTATTATATATCTGCAACACAGCTTAACGAATTAAGATGAAATTAGAGATAGATTTCGAACAGTTTGGAACACATAGATAATCCGCACAAGTATTTTTTTTATTCCCAAATAAACAAATTCCAGCTTGATACATTTACGCGTTTTTGAAAAAAAGGTTCTTGACAGACAAACGGGCGGACAACAAAGTATAAGGGTTTTTTTCTGTGAGGTACGGAACCCTAAAAACATAACTTTAACATTTTATTTAACAGAATTAAGAAAGATAATGCCCCACACGAATGAAACCTTTTGCTTTAATTCATAAGAGATTAATATTTTGGATCCTAAGAAATGTCAGACATTCATATACATTATCTAACATGTTTATACCTATATTATACACTAGTTGTCGCCCGCGACACCGTCCGCATGGAATTAAAACATCATCCATCGATTAAAACATTCGCATTTGTAATATTAGTAAGTAGAACCGTTACAACTTAGGGGCCTTCAAGAAAAGAGCGTACACCTTCCTTAAAGACCGACAACATCTGCGGTTCCTCTGGCGTTACGGATGTCCATAGGCGTCATAAAAGTAAGATAAGTAAGAAGTATACATTGTTTTCTTGATTATGTCACTAAACTACTAAGTATGTCCGAAATTTAAAATAAATAAAATAACTATTTAATTTATATAAATATTTATTTTATTTATATAATTTATAATATTTAATAATTATATTATTGCTAAAGAAATACCCAAAACATCACAAAAAAATTTAGCCACATTTTATTAAGTTCTAAAATTCAATTGTTCAATCTACATAACTATGCCATTGTTTTCAAATGAGAACACGAAATGTAAGGGAAAAATCTGGAACATGAAAAAATCTTTTTCATCAAGTACCAAGCCTAAAACTCGGTGCGTCAAAAAACCGGAGTTAAATTCTCGAACAAAGCCTCTATTCAAATATTCAACTGGAATCGTATTCAGGATGGCTTATAAAATTGAAACGGTAAAATATAAGGGTGAGCAGATCGTAGAAAACATTTGAATTATTTAAAACTAACTGAAAATACTTTGACTATAAAGAAACGGACTAGGCATGGATTACTATAAAGATGACAATCACAATTCTGCTTTTCATTCTAATAATTACGTCTTTGGACGCAATATTAATTTTTCAAAAATCTAAGTGAAAATGGAAAAATAAAAAAAAATAAAAAGAGAAAAAAATAGTCAATAAAAGTTCTAAACGAAAAAAGTGTACACGAAACAAAATGTTTTCTTATGCCTGTTTGTGTGATGGAACAAAGGTGTTGGTGTACAAAAGACGAATATCAGTCGGCTGAGCGACAATTCATTTCCCGCCAATTTCGCACACAAATCGACACCGCCTTTGTGAATTTAAAGTCTTTAATTAAGCGAAATAGACCGAAGTAAAAGTAATATTTTT
This sequence comes from Papilio xuthus, assembly GCF_000836235.2. Classification (NCBI taxonomy): domain Eukaryota; kingdom Metazoa; phylum Arthropoda; class Insecta; order Lepidoptera; family Papilionidae; genus Papilio; species Papilio xuthus. The sequence continues at coordinate 1,412,917 of NW_013531079.1, read as the reverse complement.
TCGCAGCTCCAACAAACAAAAGCTTTTAACAGTTTTCTCTTTTATTTGGATGTACAAAACAGCATAATCAAGTTTTACATTGTCTGTTTGGAAATTCTCTTTTATTTCATATTACACTTTTGTTAAAAGTAAATGAATAAATTGCATTTTTAACTTTTATATTTTATGATGGCTTACATTTTTATTATAAAATAGCTGTCGCCTGCGGCTCCGTCCGCCCGGAATTAACAAAAAAAACTTAATTAGTATATAGTGTTATTAGTAGTCTATGTGTTCTTCCTGGCTATGTTCTACATCTATGCAAAATTTCAGCGACATCCAAACAGCTATTTTGGAGATATCTTCTAAGAAACATCCATCCAAACATTCGCATTTATAATATTAATAAGATGTTTGTAAGGTGGACTACAGTCCTTTCTGTACTACAATATTGTATACACGTAAGTAAACAGCAGTTGTTTCCAAGTTGGTTAACAGAGTTGTTATTTAAGCAGGACACGCTAGTTAACTTTTGTATTAATCAAACTTAGTGTTACCGTGCACTGGATTTATAAGTTTCTTAATAAAAGTTTCTCACAGGTTGTATTGGTAATTCGTACTACCTTAAACAACGAATATATTTTTAATATCACCATAAATGCTAAAAAATATTATGTATAGTATACAGACCTAAGTTACCTTGGGTAGGCTCTGGGTCCCTTGATGGAAACATATAACTGACAAAGATACAGACCTTTATTCCGACATAACTGAATTACATCGAAAGTAGACTGATGCCTAGATTTTAGGAAAATTATGTTGGGAAAAGGTATCCATTATTATATATTACTAGCTGTAGCCCGCGACTACGTCCGCGGGGGATTAAAAATAGATGTTGGCCGATTCTCAGACCTACTCAGTATACTCACAAAATTTCATGAGAATCGGTCAAGCCGTTTCGGAGGAGTATGGGAACGAAAATTGTGACTCGAGAATTTATACATAAGATAACAAAATATAATATAATTAAAAGGATATAAATGTAATGTAACTAAAGCTTAACTATAAATAAATCTCCAATATTTCTATGAATTTATCGAAGTTTTTGACAAAATATCCAGACTTTGTGAGATTCAATATATCAACAAGATTAATCAGTCATCAAATAGCTTACGATAGTCAGTAATAAAAAATCACTCATTAATAATATGGAATATAACCTGTATTCCAGATTGGGATATTATGGTTAGAGAGAGTTTTATTTATCTTACTCTGATTATTATTTCTAGTAATTTAAATTCCATCTACTTCCTGATGATAGATTGGTCAGTTGAAACAACACAGTCAGTCAGTTGGCCTTTAGTACCGATGTCAATACGTAAATAACCAAAATGATTTTGTCTTGGGTTACAAATAATAATGCCAACTAATTTATTGATCAATTAATTTGTTCTTAAATTGTTTGTAAGCTAATTTATTGTTTCGTTAACTATATATTTTTATTTTATATTTATGACTTACGTGAAAAACGTCTGCATTTGATTTAGGTTGGACGTTCATCGGACCCAAAGTTAACAAAAAGGTTAATGCTCGCATGAAATTGAGGCAATTAATTAAAGTAACAAAAGAGGAGTAAAAGAGCAAAAGGGTTATACGAGGTTAAGTGATTGTGATACATTGATGACCTTGAAAATAAAGCCTTTCTTCAAAATTGAAAATTTTAAGGAAAATGTTCGTATTTATAGTTTCACTATCAAACCCAACAAATAATCTTGAATTATTTTTCTCAAAAAAATATTGTTCATTTGTTTCTGATTTAACTTTGTACCTAACCAATTTTCACGACAAAAGTATAGTCATGGACAATTACGTCAAAATTAGTATAACATTTCTGTTATACTTTTCGCCCGGTAGGGGCGCTGCACAATAATAAAATTTTTGTCGATGACCAAACAATGGTACTTGTCGTAATTATTCTCACTAGGGCCAATGGTCAAAAGATATTAGAAATATTCATCAAAAAACTAATTAATAATCATCATAATATAACATTAATATACCATATATATGTATAATGCTAGCTGTTGCCCGCGACTACGTTCGCGCTGATTTAAAAAAAACTTAATTAGCAGCCTATGTGTTCTTTTAGACTATGTTCTACATAAATGCCAAATTTCAGCATGATCATTGCAGCCGTTCTGGAGATACCTACAAAGTAACATCCTTCAAAACATTCGCATTTATAATATTAGTATGAAGTATAAATTATTTAAATTCCAACCTCAATATCTATTGTACGATTATAAATATTTGTCTATGGATCTTAATAATTATATTTGATTTGTGTAAATACAAATCTTGATTATAACTGTTTGAAAGATATTACGTTACACAATTAAACTTGAGCCGAATTAAACAGACTGTAGATTAATTTACATCAAACCTAAATTGATTTTGCAAGTTATAAATTCTGGCCAAGAATATTAAATACAATTCAGAAATGAATAATGTTTATTTTTAAAACAAAATAAGTTATTTATTTATTTATTGACATATTTATACAAAACTAACTGTAGCCCCCGAATCTGTCCATGCGAGATTCAAAAACACTTAAAGAGTAGCCTACATGTTCTTCCAGACTATGTTTTATATGTGTGCCAAATTTCGTCGAGATTCATTGAGCTATTCCGGAGATACCTTCAAGCGAACATCCATCCCATCCTTACATCTAAACATGCGAATATAATATTAGTAAGAAAAATAAGATTACAATTTCTATGAAACTCATTCCGGGTTTGCCCATACTTCTACTTCTATGAAATGTAACATTAGGTAAATTTAGATTTTTTATTGCAACTTAATGAGCTCGCTTGTACAGTCATATACAGGGTGTGCATATGGGTTATAATTTTGTAAAGCTCAAAATTAAAGATTATTTTTATGTATATTTTCTATGACATGTCATCACTAAATATCTTCACTAGCTCTTGTACTATACATATTGCTATCTCTTTCATTTACTTAGTGACAAATGAGAAAATAATATGACAATTGATAAAAGAAAAAATTTAGAAGTACCACTGTAGTCAAAACTCATAATGATACGTAAACAAAAACGTTTGAAAAATTATTTATACCAATAAATAATAGACCGATCAGTTACGCGTAATTTACTTTATTTAAAGGTTATTCGGGAATTGAGGAACGATTACAAAGAAAGATGAACCGTGTTATATTTATCCTTTTTAAGGGAATAAAAATGTATTCAACATACAAACTTCAAAGGATTGTAAACACAATTTACCTTGGAAAGGAAGGTTCGTAAATTTTACACAAAAATACGTATAAAATTTATTTCTGATAAGTAATCTTTGATTATTTATCTGTTATTTACTCTATGGATATTTCTGCGTAAGTGAATGGTATTATGCAATATAATTTCAAACTTGGAACATAATATTACATCTAGATTTTAATAGTCATACTAAGATTTTTTTTCATTAAGCACTTACTGACAATTTATTGAGAGTAATTTGACGCTAGGGAATATTTTGATGGAATATTAAACGACTCTTACTGTCTTTAAGTTTATTATTTCTCAGAGTTGTGGATATTAATTAGTGGTAAATTTTGCCCGTTTTCCTAATTTTATTTCCCAGTGCGGGTTGGTTGATTTCACACACATATCTTTGAATTGCTTCTCAGATATGTGCAGGTTGCATCACGATGTTTTCCTTCACCGTAAGAACGTCGGATAAATGTATATATGTAAATCGGAAAGCGAAAAACACATTGGTACATGGCGGGATTCGAACCCAGGACATGCAGATTGCAAGTCAAGTGCCTGACCCCTGAGCCGCCGCCGCTCTTATATTTATATCTTTACGTATGTTGAATAGCTTTGTTAGTATTACATCTTATAGTACGTATTAAATATAAAAATATTATACACTAAATTCTTAATATGGGAGCCTATATGTTCTTTTAGATTATGTTGTACTTCTATTCCAAATTGCATAATGATCCGTTGAGTCGTTCCGGAAATACATTCAACATCCATCCATCCATCAAAACTTTCGCATTTATAATATTAGTAAAATTGTTACATACAATATTATAATGCAATAAAACTAATTGAATACATACAAAGAATGTAACTAAAAGTGAGTCAAGGCGAATGAATACTTATAAGAAATAAGCTTAACTCGGTTTTACAACGTCAAAGCTTTGAGGCCGTAGTTCTGGAGAACTGTGTTAAAAATCTTGACTCGTTTCTTTCTCATCTCTTTATTCAAGAGCCGCTCTACAATGCCTATTTTCATCTTTACGTGTTACATAAGCTTTGTGTTACATTCTTCACACTATCTTGTGAAAACTAAAAGGCAATTTAAGACACCAAGTGTTTAGTAATTAAATAATATGCAGTTTTTAACCATTTGGTTCACAACCAAGAAATGTACAATACTAGCTTTCGCCCGCGATACCGTCCGAATTTAAAAAAAAACTTAATTAGTAGGCTATGTGTTCTTCTGGACCATGTTCTACATCTATGTCAAATTTCATCTAGATCCATTCAGCCGTTCTGGTGATAGCATTAAACAAACATCCATCCTTCCATCCACCCAAATATTCGCATTTATCACGTTATATTAAGAAGTAAGATTGTTAAGTTACTGAGCTATGTTTTAACTAATTTGACTCTCAAAAACTTGACTTAATCAAACGATCTTGTTTTTATACATTATCAACTCACTATACGTCTCCACTGAGGGGCTCGGATCCTACCCTAAGTTACAGGTGACTGAGCCATAAACCACGCTGGCCCAGTGCGGGTTGACTTCACATATCTTTGAATCTTTTCTGAGATATGTGTGTTGCATCACGATGTTTTCCTTAACCGTAAGAAATATTTACTACCGTCATATTTAACAAGGTAAGGTACCTTATAAAAGTAAAAAAGAAATAATATTTTAGGACTTCAAAATCAATAAATTTACGAGCAATTTTTTCCTTAGCTCTAAAAACACGACGGTATTTGGAACAATGCTCCGACTCAAATATTCATTTAAGCGCATCTCGCTTCCGCAGAATGTATTCCCCGAAATAAATTGAAGCGCTGCGGTATACCTGATATACGAAAGACTAGAATAAAAAATCAATTTTGTGCATTTTAAAACATTTTTAAAGCCATTAAATCTGAATAGACAAAAAATAACAACATATGACGTAATTTAGAATAAATTGTTTTCGAATTTGGAATTGATAAAGCCCGCTACACACGTTGTACAATTTATATGTACATTTACAAAATGGGAAGTAGGCAAAATTCAGAACTGTATAGTTCAGCTGTGCAGTTAAAACAGGTGTGTAGCGAGCTTAAGCATTATTTACAAAGAAGAGGAAAAACAGTCAACAAATCACCGTGTAAACAATTTAAATGATTGAATGAGATAGACTGAGAGTAGAAGGAGACCGAACATTAAAAATTGTATATCTGTATTTTAAAAATTATTAAGTTAGTCTTCGTTATAAATTAAAATAAAACACCTACTAGCCGTATCCTATAAATCAATTGCTGTTCGTTAGTGTCGCTAAAACTCGAGAACGGTTGAACGGGTCTTTCTTATCTTGGTCTTGAAATGTTCGTGGAGGTCTAGGCAAGGTTTAAAAGGTAAGAAAAAAATTGTATAATTGTGTGGAAAACCCTAAAAATATCCATTTTCTGTTTCCCATATATACGTTTTGTATTATAAATAAAATGTAGAGTCAATTTGAAATTCTTTGACTAATTATGTTTTTTGTAATACCGCGAGGATGAAGTCACGGGCGACAGCTAGTCGTATATAAAGAAATCAATATTGCTTTAACATTCATAACATTATGAAACTCTTTAGTATGCGTTCTTGTCTCTTTAGAAATATCCTTACAAGATAAGGTTACGCAATGAAATGTGAAACTCAAGTTCGGTATGTATGAAGCTTTAACTTTAAGTTAAGGAATTTAACGAAATTGAATCTTTCCCCTTGACTGAACAGTAGGGAACGAAAGAGAGATAATATTTTCGTCATTCTCAAGTAAACGAATAAAAGCTCGAAATGTTACACGAAATAATTACATTGAGGACAAAATCTTGTTAGCCCTCATTTTGAAAGCGTACATGTATTGAAAAGTTTCTACGACTCTAAGAAATAGGGAACAATTTTCTTAACTTGTTTTTTTCTAAGATTTTAAAATGTTTATTCATATTGCATATTTTTATACAATGCATTATAACACATATCCCAAAACAAATGAGTTATAAACAAGTAATTTAATTGATCCTTGTGTTAATCTTACGAAAGTAATTTTGGAAAAATAAGCAGAGACACACAGAAATTAATTAATTCAAACTTCTATTCGACTGACCATAAAACGCCAATATTTTCCAGTATTAGTAGTGGTTAAAATCCAATAATTAGTTAATAGTAAAATAAAGTTAGGACACAACTTAAATGAAATTTCAGAGGAAACTATCAATCGATTTACTTTTAAATTATTCATCACTTCAACAAAAATTATTTTTTAATTTATCAAGTTACTGTCCTATAAACATTGTTACTTTTTCGAATTTGGTTTTTCCTATGTTAAAATACTTGTATTAAATCATGTCACACTCTTCTTTCTGTGATAACAAATAGAGACAGCAACGCAAACAATATACGCTTTTAGATGAAGAAATATCAGCTAGTTAAATCTCCTAATGTTTTTTTTATTTACAACGCTTAAATTTTAAATTACAAAAGAAATAAAGGATATTTTATTAGTATTATTGTATTCATTTATTTTTACAAGCTAACAGGAAGTTAGGGAGCGTACCCATACTACGTGACCCGTTTAAGGGGGGAGCGGAGTTTTTAAGATACTACGCTCAGTCACAGGAGCGGGGGGGTGGGGGTGAATCAGGTCTTTGTCACGTAGTCATTAGTTGTTCTTTTTCATAATTCATAACTCACTAGTAATTTAAGTATGCATGCAGTCTTAAAAATAATTATAGAGAAAACAAAAAAAATAGGTCACGTAGTATGGGTATGTTCCCTTATAGCGCCGGGAAGTCTGCGACATTCGCGGTCAATACATTGCCAGATTAAATACTTACGAGCGACATTAACTTGTAATCTGACTTATAAATCACTTGGACGTTCGACTCTACATTTAATTATCTACTGTCACCCATGACTCCTTAGTATTAATCTTACTAGTAATATAAATTCAAATGTTTGGATGGATGGATGTTTGTTTGAAAGTATCTCCGGAACCGGTGTATCTTGATATCATTTGGAATAGATGTAGAACATAGTCTGGAAGAACACATAGGCTACATATTAAGATTGTTTTTAGTACCTAGCGAAAGCAGTAGCAGGCAACAGCTAGCCTATGTGTTCTTTAAGACTATGTTCTACATCCATGCAAAATTAAATATAGATCCGTTTTGGAGACTCATTCTTTCATTCATCCATCCATCTAAAAATTTGCATTTACGGTATTAATAAGATGATTACAGTCTCGGTACAATCGTCAATCATTTTCCAGTCATATGACTAATTAAAAATATACAGTCACGTACTTAGCTCATCAAATACAAAAATTTGTAAACAAAATTAAGGAGCGGTAATTTACTAAGTGGAAAAAGTTGCTGGACCAAGCCAAGGCCCACAAAGGGCTATAGAGCTAGAAGAAGAAGATAATTACTAAGTCTAGTGTTAAATCAACTGTTTTTACCTTTTGTTTTACAACCTATGCCTGACATGTATAAGAATCACTTTTTGTTATCTTAATAAATAGCCTTGTAAACTATACTAAACAAATAAATCTTTATATTTTAACCATAGACAAACTGCTTTTTTTTTTAAATGTTACCAGCTGTATACGTATCACTTGAAATACATACTTATTAACAGTCCGTTTATGTCTGAGTTACGTAATCGCGCGTTTAAATTTGTGTTTACTAGGTTGCGAATGTGGTTACTCCTTTGTAATTATTGCTACTTAACCTCGCCCGGGCAGAATGATTAATGATTCTAAAGGAAAAGTTCAACGAAAATGGTTGGATATTTATATCCATTACGTTTAACAATGTAAAATTATAAAGAACATAATGATAGATTCAGAGACATAAATATGATATATGATTACTAACTGTCGCCTGCGACTCCATACGCGAGAAAACTTAAAAGTAAAAATAAAAGTGATTGAAAAGTAAAATAAAATCTTAATAAGTAACCTATGTGTTTTTCCAGACTATGTTCTATATCTGTGCCAAATTTTAGCGAGATCTATGCTGGAGTTTGCATTTATAATATTATTTAGACTTACATATACCAAAGGCATTACTTGAAATAGAAACTTGATTAACTCATAAACGGATTTAGTATTTTTTTTCATCATCATCATCATCATCAGCTCACTATACGTCCCCACCGAGGGGCTCAGAGCCTACCCTAAGGTAAGGGTGATTAGGCCATAGTCAACCACGCTGGCCAAGTGCGGGTTGGTTGACTTCACACATATCTTTGAATTTCTAATTTGTATTTTTTACGAATTATAATTTCAGCCTTTTCATACAACTGAAATCATTATTTTATCGTCTAATTCACAGTTACACGAGTTGCTACTAATTTAAAAATAAATTACAATTTTAAAGGAAGATATTTTTTGTTTACGCTAAACTTGAATAGGGTTGTCGAATTTGGTGTAAAATTAAATGAAGCGCAATTAGAGGTAGCGTCCCTGGAGGATTCAATTTGCGAGTTCATTCAGGTACACCGCATGTGAGTGCGGCATTGCTTGAAACCATTAGAGGATGTGGGTCAATTATTCGATTTTCAATAAATAATTTGCTCTTTTGGTTGATGAGTATTTGGTTTTAAAAAGTCGGAGGTATTGATAGATATCTTACTAATATAATAAATGCGAAAGTTTAGATGGATGTATGTTTATTTAAATGTACCTCTGGAACGGCTCAACGGATCTTGATGAAATTTTGCACACATGTATAATATATTATGGAAGAACACATAGGGTACTCATGAAGTTTTTTTTTTAATTCCTCGCTGAAGGAGTCCCGGGTAACAGCTATACGTAGATAATGTTGGTTGTTGAACCTTACTAATATATTAAATGCGAATGTTTGGATAGATTGATGGATGTTTGTTAGAAGGTATCTTTAGAACGGCTCAACAGATCTCAATAAAAGTTGACATGGATGTTGAGGATACTCTGGAAGAACGCAAAGTGTACAAATTAAGTTTTTTTAATCTGCCCAGACGGAGTCGCGGGCAACAACTCGTGTGCTTTCATCCAATAAAATAAAAGGCGTACTATGCGTTCCAAATTCAAAACCATAAAATCTTTTTTCTTTTGTATACTTCAACACTGTTTTGAAAATATGAATGGAATTAAACAGTTTTTAAAATTCACTTGCACGATTTGTTATTGTATGAATGTTTTTTTTTCTATACGAAACATAAATTGAATAGGACGTGATATACAAATCGTTCACTTTATAGTTCGTGGTTCCGGCAATCGTTAAATAATACACTTCGATATTTATTAACACTGACAGACTGTTTCACACTCTGTGCAAACACCATTGGTTAACAATCAGAAAATTGTAGGAATTTTTTTTCGTATTTTACGAACGACGTACGTCGAACGTATTTTCATGGACGTCAAAAAATAAACAATCAAATAAAAATTAAGTGTATACGCAAAAAAATAGTGAGAATTATCAAATATTTTTTTTAGAAAACGTAATTGAAAATTAACAATAAAAAGACTCACCATTTAACGCCGGTCGCATCTTCCATAGGAAAAAATTCAAGGTCAAAGTCAATAGACGCACTATAACGCTTAATGTTCACAATATTATAAAGAAAAGAAAAACACCCAATTCACGACAGAAAAAACAAAAAACTATCTTTTTTTAATGTAATTAATTTTATAACTGAAAAAAAAACATTTTTGTAGACATAATAATCGTATTTAAATCACAAAAAATATCGCGTTATTAAAGACGTAATTTTAAAATACCGTCTTCCACGAAAGTATGCAATTAAACTTAAACATTTTAAGTAATTACGGAATTATTTTAATGCAATAAATTTTAGTAAACCAATGTTAGATTACACGATATATTCGTTTTTATTTTCACAAACTAGAGTCGGATATTTTAGTATTTATGTTAATTTATTATTTTATCCTTCGTAATAACACAGACTATGTCACAACATAGATTATGTAAGTACTAAATAGGTATTATTACATGTCATAGATTATAAAATTTACCCATGATCTTTACAATATTTTTTTTGTTATTTATGTTTTAGTTTTAACATATTTAAAATTGATGTTTGAATTTAAATTTAATTGTAGTTTTTTATTCAGTTTAATTTTATTTATATGTATTTTACAATATAGGATAATTTTTTATAAATTTTATTATTATAAAATTAATAAATGGAAAAAGTCTCGTTTTATAATAAAGATAACATCATTTGAAATTTAGTCTGCGTATTGTAAAGACGTAAAATATTTCTTATGTATTATATTTTATAGTAGCCGTCGCCCGCGACTCCGTCCGCGCGGTATTAATATGATTTTTTTTAATTTGCAACTCTTACAACTATATGTCAAATTCTAGGAGAAATACATACAGCCATTCTCGAAATAAAACAAAGATGTCTCCATCCAAACATTCGCATTTATATTAGTAAGAAGTAAAATACATTGTGACATTAAAAAAATGTGACGACAAATATTATATTATAAATTTATTTCATATGGCAAGTTATTAATTTATTATTTAATATGGCAATATATTTCAAACGTGTCTACTAATTTTCAAACGACATTTTTTCAAGTGAAAGTGATTTTCAAATTAACTTTAAATAAAAGAAATATTAATTATTAAACAGATAAAATTAATTAAATGTTTTGTCTTATTTACTTTGTGATATATAAGTTTGTGAAACTATGTTAAGTTATGATGTGTATTATAGAAAAGTGTTGGTTAATGGTTACTTATTGACGCAGATAAAGAATTAACTTGAAGATGCTAAGGTAATATACATAATATATATATATATGTAAAATTCTTAATAAAATATATAATAATGTTTAAAAATATATACATCCATAGATAATATGTGAAAATTGCTGAATTTTTTCAGTGAATTTTATAAGTTGTACCCGCATTATGATTTTTAAAATTAATAACACTTTTCATTTTATCTATTTAAATGTTTAAATTCGTCTATACTCTTATAACTAAAAATTAGCTTGAAAAATTAAAAAAAGTATTTTGACATGATTTTGCGTTTTCACTGTCAAACAACTTGTATAGAAACATATTATCATACTTTGATATAAACAAGGACGACATTTTTTATTAAAATTACTTTGACCAAAATGTATGCGACTTGCAGTACTAGTTCGAAATTTAAATTGTTTAATAAGCCTTGTTTCGATACATATTGTTATCTTTGTTTATTACAAAGAGAAAGAGAGGGAAGGCTATATGTGCACAAGTTTCGCTGCAGCGGAAAATGGAATGTATGTGATGTTCATTTGTTTTCTGGTCGACATCAGGTAAGTGACGTCATCGCCGCCTTCCTGGAACCAGAGCGTCGATAATGTGAGTAATATTTTATTTTACTTTTTCTTTTTTTGTTAATTTAATGTGTGCTCTATTACAATAGGAATAGGATTTATTATTGATTATACCGTATAAATCGAATTCACTATTTCTAAAATGCTGTTATTTAGTTTTTTTTTAATTTTTTTTTTTTACTTATTTTTATAGGAGTATACAATGTTCTTTAGATATTTAGGAAAAATAATACCGTGATGTTTGTTCTCTTTCGACTTAATAAAATTTCTTAGTTAATTTCTTACATTAAAATGCTCAAACTCTTCATCTTTATATTATTAAAACGAATCTTTAAATTTGGAACGTAATATACAATGTTTATTCACTTAGTCATAGTTAATAGAAGTTAGGAAGTGGGTACGCTAGCTCGGCACACGTCGGAAGAGAACTAACCACGGCCACGTCTTTTGGTAGCATCCGCAGCTTTACATGTTAGTGAAACGGAAATTAAACTAAAAGCAACTATATTATATTATATATACGAGTATTTAAAAGGGATTTACTTAGATTTTTTTTTAAATTTGAATCTTATGATAAATCGGAACAAAGAAGAAAAGTAAATTAGATATTTTACTAGTTTTTTTTTACTCGAATTACTAACAAATTTGGTATGAGCAGAAGTACGCTAATAAACAACATTTATGTTTATATATTTAATATGATTTTAACTCTATCTTTACCTAATAAGATTTTCACGTCTAGATTTTAGGTTGTATGAAACTATAATAACCTACTAGTGCGATAGTTGGATTTACACAGGGCAGTTAGTGAACGTAATATAGACTTATTACTAAGGTTTCGCGTGTCTAGCTTTCGAAAGCGTCATTTATTTTCGTTCAGAACATAGTTCATACACGATTCTTATTGGTCAATTACTTATTGATTTAGTAGACATTTGCCTTAGCAGTGAGAAGGCATCCACGCTACTCTTTCTATTATATTCTTAGTACAACCCAGTCTTATTAAATGCCTTGGCTGGCTTTAGTATACACTAAAGGATATCACCCTTGACTTAGGGTAAGCTCCAAACCCCTCGGTGGCGACGTATAGTGAGCTGATGGTAAAGAAAGGTAAACCTAAAATACGTATATAAGTAAATTGAAAAATTAATCATCAAAATTGACTTATAATGTTAAAATTATAATTAAATTTGTTACGAAGTTTGATTAAAAGCAAACTTCCGTCGTTTATTTGTGATGGCCGGACAGGGCTACGGTCTATCAATTTATATAAGTTATTAAAGCCACTAAGTTTGTGCCAGTGTTAACTACAGCCTTTATAGTAAATGAAATTAAAATCATATTGAAATTATAAATGCGAATGTTTAGATGGATGGATGTTTGTTTGAAGTTGGTGGTGGATAACAGTGGTAGAGCCCGCTTTAGCACCTTCGCACGAATCGGCCCGGCTCGCCCGGTGAAATACCACGACCACACAGAAGACAGGCGTGAAGTGTAAGCAATTCCGCGTTTCGTCTGATGAGTGTGCGTTCCGGACGCCTAATTTAGTCCTCTTTCCCTTTCCATCCTTTTCTTTATAAGGAAAGGATGGGAAGTGGAAGTGGACTTTTCGGATGACAGGATGCATGGAAAGGGAAAATATTTTCTTTCTGTGCATCCTCTCCTCCGTCGATTAAAGGTAGGCAACTCATATGCAATTGCGTATGTCTATGGGCAACGGTCACTTCGCTATTTCAGCGATTTCCGGTGGCCGCTTGCTCGTTTGCCACCTTATGATATAAAAAAAGGTATCTTAGGAATGGCTCACCAGATCTTGATGAAAATTGGCACAGATGTAGAACATAGTCTGGAAAACACAAAGGCTACTCATTTAGATTTTTTAATTCCGCTCGGATGGAGTCGCGGGCTACAGCTAGTAGATGAATAAAATGTCAAACAAAGTGAATCTTGTGAAACAAGAAAGTTAAGTTTAATTTAATTAGAAATATTAATTAACTCTTTTAATTTAATATATACTAATCTAGCTGTCTCTCACGACTCCGTCCGCGAGGAATTAAAAAAAAACATAATTAGTAGTCTACATGTTCTTCCAAATTAAGTTCTATAAAGTTACCAAATTTCACAGATACCCGTTCAGCCGTTCTGGAGATACCTTCAAACAAATATCAACCCATCCATCCACCTAAACATTTACTTTAAATATTAGTGACATTATAAAAAGAAAACATTTCTTAGTTTGTATGTGTGAATGTGGATATTTCGTAAGATAGGAGGGAGTTTAGATATGACGGCAGATAGAGATGAATAGAACTGGATATTGTGACGGAGCTCTGTAGGGAAAGGGGCGAGCTGATGATGATTTATTTACTACTGGATTAAAAGAATCACCTAGAGAGAGTTACTACTAGACCTTTGACTGTGGCCTTGTGACTGGGCAAATATTTATTATAAATCTAAATGGATCTTTAAAATTATAAAATTTGAATATTTCTTTTATTATTTAATATTGATTTTATTTGATAAATGTTAAAAGAATTTAGCTTTTAGGTTTTAGTTGTATAAAATCAATCTTGCGTAAGAAAGTGAATGGAAGATTAGACGAAGGACGTCCCAGGCGATCGTTCTTCGAACGTTTCGGCAGAGTTCTAGAAAGCGTGGGGATTGTTGAAGCGATTATACTTAGTTCGTAGCTCTTAAAACTTTTAGGTTGTTTCTGATTTTCAGTTGCAAAGTCGCAAATGGAGATACTTTAATATGATATTTATAGTTATATCAAAAAAGTTAATCGCACATATTTGGAACCTTACCTAAAGGGACTCCTTTTAATAATATGTTTTAGTTAATTATTTGTTTTTTAATATTTTATTTAAAATCATAGATTTAAAATTTCTTTTTCGCAATTGTTTATTTACTTTGACCAATATAATCGTCGGTTTTAAAAAGGCATGGTCACAATTTACTGGTATTTTTAGGTTTAAAATTACTTATATTTATAGCTTCTTCTCATTGTTTTCGTAGTTATATTATTAGGATGAAATTAAGGTTAATTAGAATCAATGAACTGATTTCAAGATATGCATAGAAGATTGTTTAAAATAAGAAAATGTTACTTAACATAGTTTAAATTGATAATTTTTAAAATCTTTGTTTAAAAATGCAACCAATAGATGGCGCTTTTCATAAATTACTTAGTCAGTCGGATTTTTTTGTTTTTAAAATTAAGGTTATGTTAGTGTCCTCAGAATTATAATAGTTGATTTGAAACGCCATGTCTAATCGAATACGACTTTGTCTACGGGCTTTGGTAGTGTAGGCCTTTCGTCTTCAAATAGTTTGGATTTCTCGATATAAAGTCGTTATTATTCAGATTGTAAATTAGTTTCTTAGCACAATAGTTCTCTTTGCGAACATTCCAGTCGGCAATCCCATCGGCATTGAAGTCGGAGTCAACTACTTTACAAGTTTGGAGAATGCTTCTGTTCGTGAATTTGTTATTAACGACATTTTATAATTTATTTTGATTCTATTTATCTACGGTGTAGCATTTTAAATAGGGCTGTACCACATTGTGACGTCATAGCTCTCGATTCGGAAAAATAAGATAGAAAAATCGACCTCATTTTCTTAAAATAAAACCTTTGTATTACTTTATTATAAGCTAGCTGTCTTCAGCGACTCCGTCCATGCAGAATAAAACCAAACTTAATAAGTAGTGTATGTGTTCTTTCAGACTATGTTTCAACAGACAGATAAATTTCATTACGATCCGTTGAGTCGTTCAGGAGATACCTTCTGGGCCGCGGAGGAGAGCGAAAGCGTGCCCGTGGCTCCGTCCCGATGCGTTGGAGGAACAGAGAGGTTTAGTGGGTATGCCTCCGATATGGAGAAGAATCCCACATAACTACCGCGTCCCTCCCGGGACGCGGAGCATTCATAAAGCATTCCTCTCTGGAAAAAAAAGAGATACCTTTTAATAAACATCCATTCATCTAAACTTTATAATAAAATATACCGATTAAAAAAAGGTGCGATTGCTTTTATCGCTTTTATTTGGAATATGCAATCGACCGAAACTTTGACATATTTGCATTAACGTTTGTTGTTCTGCTCGACAAATGTTTTAAAACACTAAAATCCGATAACGTTTGCATCGCTAAATGCCTGTTGTATTCCAAATTGTGTTTTGATATTTTGTACGCGTTTATTTTTCCGTTCAATCTGAATTAATCTTGGATAGAATTTAACAACTGTTTGTAAAAAAAATTATCGGCTTTATGGATGTTGTTGAAATTTAGATGTAGAACGTAGTCTGGAAGAACACATAGCTTACTAATTAAGTTTATAATTCCGTGCGGACGTAGTCGGTGATGACTGCTATTCATAATATTTTTTTAATATCATAAGCTGCCAAACGAGCGAGCGGCCACCTGAAATCGCTGAACTAGCGAAGTGACCGTTGCCCATAGACATATGCAATTGCATATGCGTTGCCTGCCTACCTTTAATTGACGGAGGAGAAGATGCACAGAAAAAAAAAATTCTCTTCCCATGCATTCTCTCATCCGGAAAGTCCACTTCCACTTCCCGTCCTTTCCTTATAATAAAAAGGGTGGGAAGGAAAAAAGGACTAAATTAGGCCTCCGGGACGCACACTCATCAGACGGAACGCGGAATTGCTTCCGCTTCACGCCTGTCTTCTATTTATTCTGTATTTTACCGGGCGAGCCTGGCCAGTACGTGCGATGATGTTAAAGCGGGCTCTACCACTGTTTAGTATGTTTTTATGTTGAAAATATATTAGTAAAATGTTCGACGTGTAAGACAAGAATCTCTTTAAAAATGAATGTAAGCATTTATTCTTCCGAAGAGAATACAGTCTGGTGATACATTTAATTAAACTCTTTAAATACACAAAAGCCTTGTCGATCTGCGAGCGAAATTGCCAGGAAATAAATTGTCCCTTGCCACCTAATGCTTTGCTAAACCCTTTGTACGGCGATACCTTTGTTCCTTTCCACGAATACGAGGGAATAAAGTTTTGTGTATTTCGCGGTTTGTTCAATGAACCTCTTTATCTGTTTGACAAATTTTATTTTGTTCTTTAAATGTTTTTTCTTAGACTCCAAAACTTATAAAATATCCCTAAAGAGTATTCGCAAATATATATATATATATATATATACATAGTTATTAAATTTAATATTCAAGTATGTAAGGTTAGCAGTACGTAAGAATTTATATAGTTATGTTTATGTGTACACAAATAGTTATTACCCACTATGCAACCTCTCTGTATCGCAAGGTTAACAGTGATAGAGCCCGCTTTAACATCTTCGCACGAATTGGCCCGGCTCGCTCGGTGAAATACCACGACCACACAGAAGACAGGCGTCAAATGGAAGCAATTCCGCGTTTCGTCTGATGAGTGTGCGTCCAGGAGGCCTAATTTAGTCCTCTTTCCCTTCCTACCCTTTTTCTTATAAGGAAAGGATGGAAAGTGGAAGTGGATTTTCCGGATGAGAGGATGCATGTAAAGGGAATATATTTTCTTTCTGTGCATCCTCTCCTCCGTCGATTAAAGGTAGGCAACGCATATGCAATTGCGGATGTCTTTGGGTAACGGTCACTTCGCTATATCAGCGATTTCAGGTGGCCGCTCGCTCGTTTGCCACCTTATGATATAAAATAAAATAAATAGCTCACCTATACATATCTATATTTCTATGTAATGTTACAAAATTTAAATTATGTACAAAGATTAAGTAAATAAATAAATATATAAATAACAAAACACTCACGTATTGGCCGGTGGCCGCACTGACTAGGTGTTCATTAATCCGGTGTCGGACTTTCATCAGGGTGAGTGGGTCTGGTATTATTTTGCGAATGTCGTTGTCATATCCATCTTTGTTGCTATTGGCTTGCAATTTTTGTCCCTTTCTCGCATAATAATTTTAACCAATTTAATCAACCTGTAAGTATCAAGCCTAAAGAGTGTATTAAGTATAGAGCTTTTTATAATAAAGAGGATTATTCAAAAATACGCCATCATTGCTACGATTATAAAGAAGTGTGTTACGCGTTTTTAAATTAGTATTTTTAGGAAGAAAATCCGAAATGTGGCAGTGTATTGACCCAACACTAGCCTTACTAAAATGTCGACGTTTATGTCCCCTCACTATTCATTCTGACACTAGACTTTGTAACGAAAGCACGTCATTCGCGCCAAAGGATTCTAACTAATAATGTCTAAAAGTATAGATAGGCTGGTAAGAATACAAAAGAAGAAAAAAACTTAAAATACTTTGAGTATTTTTTTGTTGTGGTATTATTAATCCAGGACAAAAGGTAGCCTTATATAATTAATGATTTGGAAAGGCAGTGAGTGTAAATAGTCTTTATGTTGTCGCTGCTGGGTCGTTTGCTTCCAACATTACCTTAGAATGTTCAGGAGTTAACAGTAACGATTAGTTATGGATATTGTTCACATTCGTGTTATTTTGTAGCTAAATGTCAATGACACTATTGTAGGCTTTCATTGTACAAATACGTTTATAAAAATGTTATCGCCCCTTTCATGTTCATTGAGAAAATAGAGATAGCATTATGTTTAATCTATATTAATATTATAAAGCGAAAGATTTTGTTTAAACGCGCTAATCTCAGGAACTATGTACTTGTCCGATTATAAAATTATTTTTTTGTTAGATAACCATTTAGAGAGGAAGGCTTTAGGCTATATAACATTACGCTGCGACTAAAAGTTTTTTTAAATTCCGCGCGGACGGAGTCGCGGGCGACAATTAGTACAAAATATTTTGGTAGTTTAATTTCTAGGTTAGGATTATCCCTATCGGTGTTAATACAATTAAGAACACAAGACAACATTGGTTAGGCTTCTTATGTTTTTTTAATAGTTTAATTTATAATTGCAGTGTAACTTATATTTTTAGAACATCGCATAATTTTAAATCGTTTATAAAACACTAACTGTCGCCCGCAACTCCGTCCATGCGAAATTAAAAAAAAACTTAATTAGTAGTCTATGTGTTATTCCGGACTACGTTTTATATGTATGCCAAATTCCAGCGAGATCTATACAAACGTTCTGGATATATTTTCAAACAAACATCCATCCATCAAAACATTCGCATTTATAATAGTAAGATTATTTACGTTAGATTTTTTTTAAAGAAATTTACTTATATGTTCAAATAAGTTTAAGTGAATTATCTAACCGTTCAAAATAGATGTCATTATGTAAATCGTTCCTAGCTCCGGTACTTTACATAATAAAGCCGGAGAAAGGCACAGTTCGTACATTTTATTTTGTCTCCGTCTTGTAACAAATTGGAATTCATCAGACGTCGTATGTAATGTAGTCACATTAAACGGGATATCCGTGACATGATGGGTTATTAAATTACACATTTTCAGTATCTATAGTCAACACTGGGTCACAAGCGACAATTGACAATTCATTTGACAATTCACTAGATATGGGTTGAGTTAAATTGATTAAGAATTTTTTCGATATTTCATAGTTGCTCTCATAGAACTTGCAATCAAAAATTTCGGAATTATTGATTTTAAATTACAATATAAATAAATATAATTAATATAGAGTTAAGTAATTCAATAATAAATTTATGTATATATTATTAAGTTGTTATATTTTTCAATTGCTAAATAGTTATAGTTATAGTTTCGTTACATGTTATCTAATAAACGAATAATAATATATAAATAAATTTGTTTCTTTCTATTCCCACTTTATCCTTCATAAAGACACAAAGAAATAAATAAGACATTTAAAGATTTTTTAAATTAATTGTACCATACACACCCAAATAACTGCAATAGATTTAGGTATATTATTATAAAATACCTAAATTATATCCAACCAATGAGTTAGTTTTTTACAATACCGATTTTCGATAGTTCACAGTTATTCTTTTTGCACGACGGTTCGACACTATAACCATCGTCCATTAAGTACAACATTAATGTACATACAAAATTAATTCGATATTTTATAGGCGTCAGTTGTCAAATTGAACTCTACAAATAGATTGGCTATAAGATGTAATATTTTGTGCCCATTTGATTTTCGCCATTTTGGCGCTGATGGTAGATGTTTGTAGCGGCGGTACGAATTCGAACAAATAATATAGATTGAATTAACTGTCACGCAACATCAAAAGGCACGTTAAAATCGGAACGTAACAATGTAATTGTAAATCATATGATCGAACTCGAATAAAAAAAATACGCAAGTAATACGTAGTTACAATGGTAGGGGAAAACAAAAGATAGTATAGATGAATTGTGCGAAAGAGGTAGTGAATTCACATATGACGTCTTATAGAGATTTAAAGAGAATTATCCTCAAAGAAAAGGGTCTTTACAGTTTGAATATAAATTTATTTAAATCCATTACGTTTTTATATCGAGAATATTTTTTAAATCATTTCTCAATTGTATTAAATATTCAATAAGATTATATTTTATGTATAAAATATTCGTAAGTATATCAAAGATTTTCTTTACTTGACAATATCTGGCTACAAAAATCTTTATAAAGAATTTTCTTTGAAAGAATTTGAACAAATTGAACACGTTATCGTATGCCTACGTAAAGAGTAAAGACCTAATCTCGTAGCTTACAACTTTTTTAAGCAACAATCCTTTTCAATTTCCTTGTGCTCGTTTCAGACGATGTTAAATAATAGGTTCGTTTTTATCAAGAATATTAACACGTTCTATTTCTTTTTACGATATAGATTGGTCCATCATCATCATGAGCTCACTATACGTCCCCACCGAGGGGCTCAGAGCCTGCCATAAGTAAAGGGTGATTAAGCCATGGTCAACCACGCGGGCCATGTGCGGGTTGGTTGACTTTACACATATCTTTGAATTTCTTCTCAGATATGTGCAGGTTGCATGTTTTTCTTTACCGTAAGAACATCAGATAAATGAACATATGTAAATCGGAAATCGAAAAACACATTGGTTCAATGTGGGATTCGAACCCAGGACCTGCAGATTGCAAGTCAAGTGCTTGAGCCACAGTCGCTCCACAATTTGTCTATACACAATAGCAAATATAACTGTTTATGTATTTCATTACTAGCTGTCGACTTTGTCTCTGTCTGTGTAGGATATAAAAAAACTTAATCAGTAGCCTGTGTGTTCTTCCATCTATGCCAAATTTTAGGGAGATCTGTTGTGTCGTTCTGGAGATACCTTCAACCAAACAAACATCCATCAAAACATTCGCGTTTATAATATTAGTAAGATTTAGTTAAACCCATCCAATAGTGTTACGGTATGGCTACGATGTTCTTTATTCATGAGGACGTAAATTTATTAAAACAGGTAGAAAGTTTTTGTAACAAAACAAATTAACAGAGTTATGTTATAAACTGTTGTTACCCTTTAGCTTTGAAAAGTTTGCTAATATCTGAGTTGTAAAGTGCCATGAAAATGCGAATGCTACGTCATTTAATTTTAGAAATGTTGAAATTATTTATTTATTCGGCGTAAACTGGTTTTGTTTTTTTTTGTATGTTGTTATAAACCTCCTTATAATATTTTTTTTTTCGAGTTTAAAAAACAGTTTTTGAATACTATCCGATTTAAGTATAAAAGTTGAATTGATAAGTTCAGTTCAAATCTATACTAATACTAGCTGACGCCCGCGACTTCGTCGTTGGCCGATTCTCAGACCTACTCAATATGCTCACAAAATTTCATGAGAATCGGTCAAGCCGTTTCGGAGGAGTATGGGAACGAAAATTGTGACACGAGAATTTTATATATATAAGATTATAAAGCGGATGGGTTTGTTTAAACGCGCTAATCTCAGGAACTACTGGTCCGATTTGAAAAATTATTTTTTTGTTGGACAGTCTATTTGTAGAGGAAGGTTTCAGGCTATATAACATTACAATGCGACCGATAGTTTTTATTTTTAATTCCGCGCGGGCGGAGTCGCGGACGACAGCTAGTTAAATAGAAATCATTATAGGATTTAAGTTACACAACAACATGAGCAAAGATAGAACTAAGTTGTTTGAAAATATGTAAAATCTTCTCAGGATTATAAATTATAAATTGTAGCTATTTTAGCTAATCTAATTGTAGCTATTTTATGTGTCAATTTATAATTTATAATCCTGAGAAGATTTTACATATTTTCAAATTATAAATTATAAATTGACACATAAAATAGCTACAGTCAGACAAAGATCTTGTAACCATTCTTGACATTGTCAGAGACAGATAGAGGGCGCATAAGTGCTATTATATTAGAATAGTTTAACGTTTGCTTACCGGGCCAGATATGTTTGTCGCACTATAAGCATGAATGGTATATCTCTTTACAAATGTCATGACGGTCTAAGGTGATCCGCACGCTCAGTATACTACTCCCACATCCCGATACACTCCCTCCACACCTAAGTTAAGATATTTGAAAACATTTATACGTTCGATTAAAGTCGCTTTTCAATTGTTAAATGAATTTGAAGTTGTTTAACATTTTATAAGTATGGTATTACTCTACTCTGTTGCATGTTTGTGTGGAAAGCACTCGTGCACTCTGTATCCCAACATACCCGGACGGTGTCTCACTATGAGCTACAAAATTGAATCAAGTCGACAACGTTCGCCCTTTGAGTCAATTAATACTCGTGATATTGAATACCCAATATCTTAATATACTTACAGTGGGTTTGTGAGAACAAAATCTCTGTATAAAAACATTTCGTCATCACTGTCTTTCATCTTTGACAAAACAGAGATGTCTCAGAAACCCACGGTTACTGTTCTAAAAACTGTGTAATTTTTTTTAATAAAATTGACGCTTTAAATTGTATGATAAACTCTTGAGAATCTCAGGATATCATTTTTAAAAGTATTTGTAACATTGTCAACCAATCCATCTCACTTAACCGTCAGTTTATAATGTCTAGTGCGATTACAAACTTTCAAAGTTCACATTATAATGATGAAATGTACAGATTATATTCCATGAAACAGAACTAAGAGCTAGCTATGTATCGGCCTATCCAACGACCTCGTATTGGCTAGTTCAATATTGTCACAGATCTCTCTGCGCTTCATCTTAGCCGAGAGCTTCCTATTGACATGCTTGAGGAAAGATTGCTTCTCTCCTGTCTACTCTGTATTTAATTATAATTGACTTCTCTATTTATTTATGATCTACATAATTTAATTAAAAAAATGTTCTTTCTATTTTACCCTGTTAACCTTCTATTGTGTTTCATCACACTTCACATCTCTGCCGCGACTTCCGTGGATGTGGTGTGGACCTAAATCGTTTTGGCAATTACTATACTAGAACTTTCGTAAAAGACAATTTTGTAAGCAGTAAAGTGTTGTATGTACCTTTTTAATATTTAATAATTTTAACACGACACCGTCCAGAATCTGTCGTAAACCAGGAGTGGAGAATCCCGCTAGCCCGGTAGAATTATTAATGCGTGCCACCTCAATCTTACGCCTCAAAAATACCTGACCGCTCAACGGACCGGAAAATTCTCTGGCTCGTTTTATAACATAGCTTCGAATTTATTCTTATTACTGACACGAATATTTTGAAATTAAACTAATTTAATCTAGTTTATTATTTTTTGATTAAATTACAAATGTAACTTAAAAGTTCTGAAGATATTGTGATTTCGACAGTGTAGTATTATTTCTTATTAAAATTCTTCATCATCAGCTCACTATACGTCCCCACCGAGGGGCTCGGAGCTTACCCTAATATTATAAATGCGAAATTTTAGATTTATGGATGGACGTTTGTTTGAAGAACGGCTGTATGTATCTCTCTGAAATTAAGCATAAATGTAGAACATAGTCTGGAAGAACACATAGGCTACTAATTAAGTTTTCAATAACGTGTGATCGGAGGGAGTCGCGGGCGACAGCTAGTTATTCATAAATCTTTATTTAAATACATAATGATTTTTTAACTGAACTAATGAAAAATGTTCAATTTCATCTTATCTATTTAAACTCAAATGTAAGTAATAAAATACAGTAAGAACGGCAGTTAACGCAAAATGGATGCCGTTTAAACGTCGAGAATAACTTTGAAGAATTAAGAGCTTAAGTGTCAAATAAGTTGTACCGGTAGGATGCGTCCTTGTGTAGTCACGAGGGAAAATACCTTCTATTTAGATGAACGTTACCTCGCCTCGTATTATAAGATTATACGACTCAATGAGATCAAACGTCCTTTTTTTATATCATATGGTGGCAAACAAGCGAGCGGCCACCTGAAATCGCTGAAACAGCAAAGTGACCTTTGCCCATAGACATACGCAATTGCATATGCGTTGCCTACATTTAATCGACGGAGGAAAGGATGCACAGAGAAAATATTTTCCCTTTCCATGCATCCCCTCATCCGGAAAGTCCACTTCCACTTCCCGTAAGAAAAAGGGTGGAAAGGAAAAGAGTCCTTTTGAAATTATACTTTTTTACGGAGAAGATAAATATGATACGAAAATCATTTTAATTTTGTATGAAACAATAGATTGTTTTTCGATTTTTGAACTAAATGGATGAATAATGTTGTTTAAAATACCGTGGTTACATAAAATGGTTTCAGAAAGTAAATTGTTTTTTGCTGTTATACGTTATAGCACAGAGTCTTTTTCTTTATATAGAACTAGCTGTCGCCCGCGATTCCACCCGCGCGGAACTAATAAAAAACTTAATAAGTAGCCAATGTGTTATTCCAGACTATGTTCTACATATATCAAATTTCATCTAGATCTATGCAAATATTATATTTTAGAGATACCTTCAATCTATCCATCCATATAAACGCATTTATAATATTAGTAAAGTAATTAGTAATTAGTGTTAGAAAGAAAATCCGACATTGTGCCGGTGTACTGGGCACAACACTAGCCTTACTAAAACGTTGACGACTATGTCCCCTCACTAATCATTCTGACACTCGACTTTGTAACGAAAGCGCGCTATTTACGCCAAAGGATTGTACTTGGTAATGTCTAAAATTAGTAAAGTAAAGTAATAGAAAATAGGTATACTCAACTTTTATCTCTATCTATATTTAAAAAAACATATAAGAAGTTCTTTGTGAGATTTTTATGCTCAAAGTTTCATATTTACATCAACGTTTTTTGATCTATGTTGTATTAAAGTAATCTATTTAAACATATGCCATGAATTAATTTCTAGTATATCTCTACACTATATGATTTATTCCGAGCAGTTACTGCGCCGTGTATGCTCCTTACTTTGAGTTATGTTAGGGATTTGCAGCGCGGACTTCGAACGGATCATTTATAACTAACACCAGGTACATCGCTCATACTCAAAACGTATGTGAAGTAGAATAGATCTTTGAAAAAAGATGTAAATAACATTTCATAGTTTCTATTTTACAAGAAGAAAGAGACAAAAAAAACAAGAATATGTTTTATTGTGAGTAAACGAGTAGCGGGAACAATAAGATGACTATATCTTCAGCTCACTATTCGTCTCCATCGAGGGGCTCGGAGCCTACCCTAATTTAACGGTGATTAGGCCATACTCATCCACGCTGACTAAGTGCGGGTTGATTGACTTCACACATATCTTTGAATTTCTTCTCAGATATGTGCAGGTTGCATCACGATGTTTTCCTTCACCGTAAGAACGTCGGATAAATGTACATATGTAGATTTATGACCAAATCTTCGTTTAAAATATCTTATAATCTATGTTTTCAAAGATGGTGACCTGGATGACGATATGTTTATACATAGATTTTTGTCTCAGAAAATAAACGAATAGTACTCTAGTTTTTTTCCTTACATTATCACGGGTTAATCTGTTCTTAAGTTATAACAATTTGAATAGGAGGAAGCAGGTTACGACTTCAAAAAGGAGGAGGTTCTCAATTCGTCTGTATCTTTTTTTTATTGCGTGTTACCGCGTAATTCCACCCCTGGTGCTCCGATATTGATTTTTTTTTGATCGAAAGGTTCTTCTTGTAGTTGGGTCCCATTTTTTGTATTATTTTTTTAAATGACTGGAAGTTTTTAATATCCATACTCAATAACGGTAATGTTTTTAATCCGTTTCTATATTGAAAGAATGCAAATAGCAATATGTGTTCAAATATAAAAACCCTTTGTGCACAATTCTGAGATCAAACGAATGAGAAGTAATATACTCGATTCATTCTATTTGTTTTGAAACTACGACTATATACTACGTCTAGTCAATATCGTAGAGCAGCCACAATAAGAGCTATAATTTAGCAAAGATGTATGTTGCTATGACCAATTTTCGACTCTATTGCATTGTGATCACTGACCTCTATATATGGATAGGCTATAAGACGATAATAGAAGAGTAGGCGGTTTGTAGCTGTTGTGTGCAATCGAATTAATTTTAAAGTGTTAGGAAGAAAATCCGAAAATGTGCCAATGTATTGATTCAACTCTAGCCTTACTAAAATGTCGACGTTTGTGTCCCCTCACTATTAATTATGACATTGGACTTTGTAACGATAGATCGTCATTCACGTCAAAGGATTCTTACTAATAATGTCTAAAAATAGATAGAATCAACACTTACATAACACCAATGCGCGTTTAAATCGGCAAAAGCTGTCATTTCCAAGCAACGTCCTATATACTTATAGAGATTAGAGATTGTGATCACGTGACATACTAACAATGGGTAGGAAATATATTTCCCCGACTGGATATGAAAGAAGTGACATAATTTAACTGTTACTTTAAAATAATAGTACACGTTATGAAATTTTTGGGTGATCCCTTGAATATTGTATACGAGCTAAGCTTTATTGAATAAACTAGCTGTCGCCCTCGACTGTGTCTGTGCGGAATCAATAATCTTAAGTAACCTATGTGTTCTTCCAGATTATGTTCAACGTCTGTGCTAAATTTCATAACAATCAGATGAGCCGTTCCGGAGATACCTTGTAACAAACATCCATCCAATTATCGATCTAAAGGTTCGCATTTATAATGTTGGTATGATTTGATTGAGCGTCGGTGGCTCAGTGGTCAAGCACTGGACTTGCAATCTGCAGGTCCTGGGTTCGAATCCCACCATGTACCAATGTGTTTTTCGATCTCCGATTTACATATGTACATTTATCCGATGTTCTTACGGTGAAGGAAAACATCGTGATGCAACCTGCACATATCTGAGAAAAAATTCAAAGATATGTGCGATGTCACACAACCCGCACTTGGCCAGCGTGGTTGACTATGTCCTAATCACCCTTAACTTAGGGTAGGCTCCGAGCCCCTCGGTGGGGGCGAATAGTGAGCTGATGATGATGATGATTTGATGAAAGTACGCTTAAATAGTAATAAATGAACCAAATTTATCATCAAATTAAGTGAAGTTCTTAGGGTTCATTTATATTTGCATAAATATAGTAAGATCTTGTACTTGAAGTAAATCAAATAATTAACTTAGATGCCTGATACGGCAAGTCAATGAACTAAGTTATAACAAGTTTAGCGAACACTTCGCTACATTCCTAAGTTAGATATCTTGATTTTCAAAGCCTCCTCTAGACTTCGAGTTGCTAAGCAAATTTACTTATGTTTAATTATGAATTAATTAAAAGATTCTTTAATTGTAATTGTTACTTAAATTATATTTGTAGGTTAATAACCTTAAAATGAATTTATTTGTAATGTGAAAGAGTTAAAACAAATAAACAGTATTTAGAACGTCGGTGGCTCAGTGGTCAAGCACTTGACTTGCAATCTGCAGGTCCTGGGTTCGAATCCGCCATGTACCTATGTTTTTCGATTTCCGATTTACATATGTACATTTATCCGACATTCGTACGGTGAAGGAAAACATCGTGATGCAACTTGCACATATCTGAGAAAAAATTCCAAAGATATGTGTGAAGTCAATCAACCCGCACTTGGCCAGCGTGGTTATGGTCTAATCACCCTTAACTTAGGGTAGGCTCCGAGCCTCTCGGCGGGGACGTATAGTGAGCTGATGATGATGAAACAGTGTTTTGAAAAGAAAAGAATTTGTTGGGCAAATTAATCTCAAAATCTACGTTGTTTATTATTATCCTGTATCAAAAGATATTTATTATCGAAAACCTTTATAAAGCTAAACTCAATGAAAACAGTTACAATAGTAAGAAAAGTGTTCCCTGTCAACTAAAACTTTATCCCCCGCTATCACAATCTATGAATAGTCCTATTTTAAACTACGACACAATAAGGAAAGTCTTACTCCTAACTAATAATATAAATGCGACTGTTTGAATGGATGGATGGATGTTTCTTAGAAGGTATCACCATAACGGCTTTATGGATCTCGCTGAATTCTGGCATAGATGTAGAACATAGTCTTAAAACACATAGGCTACTAATAATTTTTTTGTTTATTCGGCACAGACGTAGTCGCGGTTGACAGCCAGTATTATATATTACAAATTAAATACTAGAATCTACAGTCTAGTATTTTACTCTGTGATACAGAGTGATGTTTTTGTATAAATGTTTCGACAGTGGAAACTAACGATAACATTAGGACGTCTAGTACACGTTTTAAACAAAAGTTTATAACATTAAGAGCGTCTGTGGACGTAGATTGATGTGTCCTTTTGTCGCGGCCGCTGTTAACTGAGGTAAGTGATAAATGACGTCGATGCTTTTAAGCCTTGAGAAAGGATTTGATATATCATAGAAACCACCACTAACTTAGTACATCTAAAATCTTATATCAACGAAAAGTATGTCAATTTCCAATATAAGTATACCTTCAATATTATGAGTTGTCAAACGAGCAAGCAGCCGACTGAATAAGCCGAAATAGCGACGCGACAGCTACTCATAGACCTGCAGATCAATTGCCTACATTTAATCGACACAGGACGCAAAGAAAGAGAATATTTTATCTTCCTGCATGTTACGTTCGTCATAAAATCAAACACGTTTTAAGACAATTTCGCAAGGGGACTTCCCCTTTCTTTAATTTTCTGATAAGAAAAGTTCAGTTGGCATGCGTCACGCACACTCATCAGACGAAACGCGGAATCGCTTCCATTTCACGTCTGTCTTCTGTCTGGACGTGGTATTTCACCAGTCGAGCCAATTCATCCTAAAGCCTTAAACTATTATTTTAAAAAATATATATTAAAATATATTTTCTTACTGATTACAACATCTAAAAATGACAAATATTGGTAAAAATGTAAATAAGTCATGAAAAATAATATAAAAGATAACACGTACGTTTAAAAAGCGCGGTTTTTGGGGTTAACCCGAGGGAGTGTGTAGACGATGAAAGATTTCTCTTTTGAAATATTATAAATATGCTGCTTGTTTGGGAATTCTAAGTTCTTTTTATAGTACATAAGAGAATATAAGAATATAAGAATTTAGTATCTCTATAAATACAAAGGGATACAGCTATCCTCGTTATACAGTCAGTAGGGTTTTTAATAAGCATATTATAATATTTTATTATAGCTTGTGCCTACGACTCCCTCCGCGTGGCATTGAAAAAAAACTTAATAAAAATTCTATGTTCTCTTCCAGACTATTTTCTACATCTGTGCTAAATTTCATCTAGAGCTGTTGAGCCGTTCTGGAGATGCTTCCAAAAACATCAATGCATTCAACAACATTCATGCAACTTTCGCATCTTCACTCTACTAATATCATAAATGCGAATGTTTGGATGGATGGATGTTTGTTTAAAGGTATCTCCAGAACGGCTAAACGGCTCTCGATAAAATTTGGCATACATATAGAACATAGTCTGGAGGAACACATTGGTTAATAATGATGTTTTTTTTTTAATAGCGAGCGGACAGAGTCGCGGGCGACAGCTAGTTTACAATATTAGTAAGATTTATTTATGTTTATTTTATTTATTGAAACATCTGTGATTGTGAACAATTCAACGGTTAGAAATCCAAGCTCTCAGCGAAGTGCTTGTCTGAGACTGGTTAACGAGTAAACTTCGGAGAGTCACTTCTGTTCATGAAGCGCTTTGGAATTGTTTAGGGATATTAATGAAAAGACTACACTTTGCCTTCAACGTACTACGCTTCAAGTTTGCTAAAAATAAGTCTATAAAAAATAGACTTTTGTAAACGTCAATAAAATGCACAGTCAGATATCTTAAATTGCTATTTATAGAGCCTCTTTTTTATATCATAAGGTGACAAACGGGCGAGCGGCCACCTGAAATCGCTGATGTAGCGAAGTGACCGTTGCCCATAGACATACGCAATTGCATATGCGTTGCCTACCCCTAGACGGAGGAGAGGATGCACAGAAAGAAAATGTATTCCCTTTCCATGCATCTTCTCATCCGGAAAGTCCACTTCCACTTCCCATCCTTTCCTTATAAGAAAAAAGGTGGGAAGGGAAAGAGGACTAAATTAGGGCTCCGGGACGCACACTGATCAGATGAAACGCGGAATTGATTCCACTTCACGCCTGTCTTCTGTGTGCTCGTCGTATTTCACCGGGCGTGCCGGGCCGATTCGTGCGAAGATGTTAAAGCGGGCTCTACCACTGTTAAAAGTCTTAGTGATGTTTTGTAATATTAATGTGTTACTAATTTGATAAATGCGAATGTTTGTTAGAAGGTATCTTTAGTACGTCTAAAGGGATTTATATGAAATTTAATATAGATGTAGAAAATAGTCTGCAAGAACACAAATGCTACTAAGTTTTTTTTTTATTCGGCACCATCGGAATCCCAGACAGCCAGTAAATGTATAAAAATGTTCTTTGACAATTATTGTCAATTTATATATACTCGTATATAAGAAAGTAGTGTTAGTTACACTAGTTATAAGTCAAGAACGGCTTTACCGATATGGTTACTACTAATTAAGTTTTATTATATATCCACGCGGACGGAGTCGCGGACGACAGCTAATTTAAAATGATACAAAAGTTATAATTGTTTTTTAATGATGTTGTCGTTAAAAATAAAAAAACGCCTCTTGTAACTATTCAATGCCTTATATTATTATTTAAATATGTTCATTTGTCCAGATGTAGTAAAGACGTTACTAAATCAAACTTGTATTTTATGAAATCTTAAAAAATGTTCCAAACTAGAAAAATAAACAAGCTTTCCTTTTCTAACAGACACTTTGAAGATAAGCTTCCTGTTACTTGAATTCAACGACACTCGAGAACGTCTCGTGTGAGTTTGTGATAAAGATACGGAGATTTTAGTGAAAATAAAGTTTTATTTAGTAGTTTTTTTTTCAAATTATGTCTGTGTTATGATATGGTAGAGCCAGAGGTGACAGAGATAACAGTATACTATCTTCCTTATTCGCACGCATCTAGGCATATGTTTTTCTATTTTCGATTTACATATGTACATTTATCCGACGTTCTTACGGTGAAGGAAAACATCGTGATGCAACCTGCACATATCTGTAAAGAAATTCAAAGATATGTGTGAAGTCATCCTGTACTAGGCCAGCGTGGTTGGATGACCTAGTCTTCCCTGATTTAGAGCAGACACCGAGCCCTTCATTGGGGACGTACGGTGAGCTGATGATGATAACATGAAATTTACTGCTTTTTATTATAAAATTGCATAGATGTATAGACAGCAAAGAAGTCTAGTTGTTTAAAAAATGGAGCACATTTATTTTTTACCTTTATTTCCAGTTAGTACTTTTATGTTTTTTTTTAGGGAAAATAAATATGAAAAATATGAAAGAATTTCTACGAAGCTGTGATAGCTAGTGTTGAATAAAACGATTTATAAAAAATAAATGGAGAGGTTTTGTGAATGTTTATTTAAAGCATAGGTAACATTTAAAGCGATGTGGGAAAACATACCATTTGGAGCATGTGAAATGACACTTACAGCAGGAATTACCCTTATAACAAAGAGGCTCGTCCTCCTTATACATTTGTATTTTTCAAAAATAATGACAAGTATAAGAACATAATATGAAATATTTTATTTATATAATAACTACATACATATAATCAATTGCCAGTCATCTCCGATCGCATTCGGCGGTTGGACATTAACGGATTACGTCACGGAGAACTTCATCATCACCAAATTAT
Organism: Papilio xuthus; assembly: GCF_000836235.2. Classification (NCBI taxonomy): domain Eukaryota; kingdom Metazoa; phylum Arthropoda; class Insecta; order Lepidoptera; family Papilionidae; genus Papilio; species Papilio xuthus. The sequence goes on along the minus strand of NW_013531079.1, from coordinate 1,381,166 downwards.
TGGTTACTAGCTAACGCCCGTGATTCCGTCCGCGCGGAATTAAAAGAAAACTTAATTAATAGCCTATGTGTTCTTCCAATCTATGTTCTACATCTATGCTATGTATGTTAAATTAACATCGATCGATTGATCTATTCATCCATCTAAACATTCGCATTTATATTATTAGTAAGATAGTTTGTGATAGAAGTACAAAATAATTGAGGAAGAAAAGGTTAGCATGGTACGTATCAGGTATTTAGGATAAAGAGTAGAGCTAGTAAAAAATATTATATGAGTTATATAAATAATTATTAAATGAATAGATATGTCACGGCTTTCTGATTCCACACTTTCGGTACATTAAAATTTCTTTCTAAAATATATTCTTGAATTCTAAATTCTTTTAGTACGACTAAATCCTACTGTAAAATGAAATAGGAATGGACGGCAACACGTATTCCCATAGTGAGTCTCTCTCCCAAGAGACAGATTATCTTTTATAGCCGTCTTTCGTCTATTGGAAACGAGTTTGAAAGGATTCTGCACTTTATTGCATTATCCGAAACCTATTAGAATTTATTTATTAACAATTGGGTTAAAATTTCCAACATTTGTTACATTATTTTGAAATTGTAGGAATCTTACTAATATTATAAATGCAAATATTCGTATGGATGGATGTTTGTTTGAAGGTATCTGAGGTGTCGGAACGGCTTAACGGATTTTAATGAATTTTGGCATACGTATAATACATAGTCTGGAAGAAAACTTAGGTTTATAAATACGTTTTTTTTTCTACGCGCGGACGGAGGGAGCAAAAGCTTAATAAACTAGTAGCTGTCACCAGCGTACCTTCAAACAAAAATCCATGTAACCATTCGCATTAACAATGTTAGTAAGATTTTATTGAAGGCAAAGTCATGTTAAAATGGTTAAAACGAATAATTCATTATAAGTAAATATAAAATTAATTGCAATATTATTTAAAATATTTATTAAAAATAGTGTGATTGTAGAATCATATCATTAGAAATAAAAAAAATATATTTATTTATTTATTTAAAAACTGCATAGCTTCCTTACAGTATATAACCAATTTGACACTAAGCACACTTTACATAACAGTTTACACGATAACATATAATAATTAATAAAAAAAACATAGATGAACAGTGCAATAATATATCAACGCGTAACTAAACATCAATATTCAAACGTCTTCCAAACATCTCTACGCAGCCTCTGTGAATTTTGTCACCGAAAGCATACACTGTAATTTTACTGCGATAATTTTCAAAATCAAAATATGTTGAAAAACTTAGTAACAAACATAGTATTAATCAAAGTAAAAGTATTTGGAGCTTGTAAAATAAAACGTGGGGACGACAACGTTTATTTGTCGCGTAAGTACTTAATCCCTAAGAGTTATTCTCGGTATTAAAACATTCGTCGCTTTGCTTTTACACTCCCGTGTGTTTTATGATGTCGTTCATGTTCTAAGGTTTGTGCCTGATTAATTAAACTCCCTTCAATTTAAAAAAAAATCTTTGAATGTAATGTTAATGTGTTTTTTTTTATTTGTACAAGAAACGACATCTACAGACTCTTTTTTGCACATATTTGTTGTGCAAATTATTAGCGGGAGGTGGAGTTGATCTTGTCGCGTTAAACTGATATAAAAACGGCTAAACAATCACGTATATTCGTCCGGTGGCGGCACCGACTAGTTTCGAGCCCATCTGGGGCCCTTCATCAGGGTGAGTGGGACTGGTATTATTTCGCGGACGCGGCCCGTCGCTCAATAATACCAGCTCAAATAATAATTGCGCATAGCAGTTTAGTATAATGTCTCACGAAAGTTTGAATAAATTGTGGCGTTATTTTATCGATTTTGTAATGTCCATGTTCAAATCTTTAAAAAGAATAGTATGCATCTAATATTTTCAGAATATTCACCAAAAACAAATGATTGAAAATTGAAACAGTTTTAACATCAATACTTGACAAAAAATTAGGAAAATTAGTTTTTAATTGAAGTCCCAATAGGGACCTTGACATTAGCAATTTCCGTTAATTTTAGAACCGGCGACGTCCGACCCTCGTCAAATGCAGACGCATTAAGTTAGGTTAGTAATCATCAAAATTAGTAAACTACATACTAAATTGCTACACACATTGTAAAGGATGGCGGCGATGCAGCAAAATGAAACAACAGATTTTTAATATGGGTGCGCAATGTACGTTCGACGGACGACCTTCGACTGTTGTGTGTGCCGACTACCTTGCAATATCTTTATTTATTTTATTCCAAAGTTACCAATCGTCTTTACATTACCTTGCCTCTCACAGCCGCGTTGTGGAACGGTCTGTCCTAGGCGGTATTTCCAAACCAATACGACTTAGGGACCTTCAGGAAGCTAGCATACCATTTCCTTAAAGGCCGGCAACGCATCTGCAGTTCCTGTGGTGTTGCAGATGTCCTTAGGTGTCGTTGATCACCTCGGTGTTCCCGCCGCTCGTTTGCCCTCCTCTCTTATAACAAAATAAAATAATCAGTGGTTTACAGATAAATGGTTCGTTATGGCACTAATACAGGGAACAAAGGCTTTGACATCTCATTGTCAACAAATCTTGCAATATTATACAAGAAGAGTAAACAAAAGTTAGACGAGCTCTTGCCAATCGGATTGATTCGTCGGCCTTGCGGATGACGTCAGATTCTGCCGTCAATTTCCGTCATCGTACGACACTTCAGACCGTCAGTACTACCACCTATCGTGAGTTTCTGAAACCAAAATCTCCGTTAAAAGAACATTGCTATCTCTGTTTCTTTCTAAGATAATGACAGGGATGACGATATATTTTATAGAGATTTAGTGTCGGAAACAAAGGGATAGACTACGAATCCTCAACGGTGTGATTTTTACGGTCTTCTTATAAATTGCGTGTAGAAACTTGATTTCGTTATATAAATTTTTATATACATATTTTAAAAGTTAGTTTCATCAGTTAATACTATGTTTAAATTATCGTATTAGTTAAACTATTGGAGGGTAGTTAAGTTAGCTAGTGTAATTGAAGCTTAGGAGCCGAAGGTCGAAGTCAAATGAATGTAACGTCCTAAGCTAACATCAAGTTCAACAACTTTAATTATTTTATCATACCCAAATCCTAACTTAGTAATTAGCAATAGTTGAGTAGTTCTTACTTATATTAGTTATTCTTTTATTGATTTTTTTTCTAATGGTTTACAATTCTCTAAGTGGCAGTCACACATTTTTTTTAATTTAAAATATTAGTAAATTTTTGTTAATTTACTATTATTTCTTGTACCATTCCAACTAAGCTGCATGTTGTGCTAGGACATTGTTTACGACAATAGTCGCAACAAAATCATAAATGTCAAAATGCATCTCTCATTCTCAGGTTTAAGCATAGTACAAGCAAAAAAGGCTAATGAAACCCGAGAAAAAACATTTTACGAGAAAAATGTCTCACGACCTAAGAATAAGTTACCAATTTTTTTTTTAAATCAAGATATAAAGAATTTTAGATATATACAAAAGTAATAAGTAACACATTGAATCTTGCTTATATTTATAGACACAGACGTACCATTCGTAACCCATATGCAAATACCTTCCAACCAAAACATGTCATTGACAAGATTTATGACGTCATTAGACCAAGAGCATTCATTGGAGCGACGAGCCAACACTTGACGCGATATCCGTCTCTCTGATGTTATAATTAATCATGCGTTTTGTCGTTAATTAAATGAATATGTTGTAACAATCAATACTACTTTTACTTAAAACGAAATGATATCAAGATAAATTAAAATAATCATCCTTCAGAATACTAACACGCATGCGAAAACAGGGAGAAAAACTGTAAGCACTAGATGGCGCTAGCGTCAAGAGCAGCATCTTTCATCTGTTAATTTTTTTCTTCAACGTGTAAAATCTTAACTTTATTTTCCCCTACTAGGAATTCAATGGGCTTAGGATTCGCCTGGATCACTTTTAAAATCACTGGCATACATTCTACCAAAAAGATCGAATTCAACCAGACGAATATTAATTTTTCTGACATGACAAATCTGTTGTTGTGTAATTTACTTTACAATACCAACTAGCTGCATCATCAGCTCACTATACATCCCCACCTCCTCGGAGCCTACCCTTAATCAAAGGTGATTAGGACTTAGTCAACCACGCTGACCCATTGCGAGTTGGTTGACTTCACACATATCTTTGAATTTGTTCTCAGATATGTGCAGGATGCATCAAGAGATGTTTTCTTTCACCGTAAGAACGTCGGAAGAATTTATATATGTAAATCGAAAAACACATTGGTACATGGCGGGATTCGAACCCAAGACCTGCAGATTGTGAGTCATGTGCTTAACCCACTGAGCCACCGACGCTCGTCAACTAACGCCTAGATAAGTTCTTTTACATTTTCGTTCCTTACTGCCACTCCTTTTTTGGGAAGCTTGATATCTTTTCAGTCTTCTAAAATGTTTGGAACACCTAAGCATATTTTTCTGAGGTTTTGGGAATAACAAAAGAAATGAATATTTACCTATTAGTATGAGTTAATTAACTGGGGACGCCCGATGTTTTCCGCAGTGCGAATGTGCTTTTGTCTTTCGCTTTAACAAAGAAAGACAAGGGTAATTTAATTAGGAGCCCGATTGTGCCGCATTATTGTTTAACCTTATATATTCGGGTATTGTCTTGTAATATAGTCTGAACAATGCCAGCCGATAAAGTGAGAATTATTAATATTTCTTATATGTTACGCATGAAATGTAGATAATTTATTCGAAATATAGTTTCGTTTAACAGTGGTAGAGCCCGCTTTAACAAATTCGCACGAATCGGCCCGGCTCGCCCGGAAAGATACCACGACCACACAGAAGACAGGCGTGAAGTGGAAGCAATTCCGCGTTTCGTCTGATGAGTGTGCGTTTAGTCCTCTTTCCCTTCCCACCCTTTTTCTTATAAGGAAAGGATGGGAAGTGGAAGTGTACTTTCCGGATGAGAGGATGCATGGAAAGGGAAGATATTTTCTTTCTGTGCATCCTCCCCTCCGTCGATTAAAGGTAGGCAACGCATATGTAATTGCGTATGTCTATGGGCAACGGTCACTTCGCCATTTCAGCGATTTCAGGTGGCCGGTCGCTCGTTTGCCACCTTATGATATAAAAAAAAACATTTACTATAAATTCTTATAATTAAAATAATAAATTAATAACGACTTAAGTTTCTCGATTGTGGCTTCCTCTAGGTAAACATTTATGTTAGTAATAACGCCATCTATTGGAGTAAAAATCAACTACAATTCTCTATTTAAATTAATTAATTTCCTAAATCAAATGTTTCAAAGAATTGGATTTGTTTTAATCAATCGAGGTAATATTGTACCTGATTTGAGTTAACCAATCAGTGACTTAAACGACTTTATTTAGCTTTTTTACTAATGAATACTTAAGTTAATTAAGTGTGCTCATTACAAGAGTTTGATAGCGGGATAATGGTACTAAAGTTAATGAAAGGCAACAACCTCTTATCTTTGGCACTTTTAGTACTAAAAAAACTTATTAATATTTTTATTTTAGAAATTTAGGCACAACAACACTCAAAATCTACTAAACTTCTAGTCATTTTAAAAATAAATAAAAAAATGGGACCAACCTACAAGCAACACCTTTCGATCAAAAAAATAGTTTCAAAATCGGAGCACCAGGGACCGAGTTACGCAGTAGTACACATAAAAAAACATACAGACGAATTGATAACCTCCTTCTTTTTGAATTCGGCTAAAATATAAGTACAGATTAGTTTCTTGCTACAGGTCTTAACGATTCACATTCTCAAGATCAAATCCATGATAGATTCATATCAAAATTGCGTTCGCCACGGTTTTGTCTGTGAATATCCATGCAGCCATTCTGGAGATACTTTCTAACAAACATCCATCCTTCCATCTAAACATTCGCATTCATAATATTAGTAAGATATATGTTGAATCGCACATGACCAGCGTGGTGGACTATGGCCTAATCACCCTTAACTTAGGGTAGGCTCCGAGCCCATCGGTGGGGCCGTAGAGTTAGCTGATGATGATGATGATGATAATGATGATATGTGAAATCTTGGATTACGTCAAACATATTTTAATTTAGCACAAAACAAGTATTTTATATGTACGTTTCAATCCTTGAAAAGTTCTCCACGAGTGAATCTTAGTAATAAGTTTTTTACTTAATAAAGTTATTTATTTTATATAACTTTTTAATATTAATTTAAAAGTCTCGTTGAGACGATAATTATAATGATAAATAATGTTTTAAGTTACCCATTTATTTAACTTTCAAAACAGCAAGTAATCGAATCGTTTTTGAAAATTTTAAACTTGTAAAGTTAGACGTTTGTTTGAAAGTTAATTAGAACAAAGTAGGAATACTGTTAAAAGTTAATACTGAGTTTAACTCGATTATCGCTCGTTCACGCCTTTCATTAATTGTGTATCAATTAAAATAAATTTAAAGATTTTAAATCAAAAGCAAACAGAGTTTTGGTTTATTTTTGCCTATTGAACATTTAACTTGTTACTTTTTGACATACTATAAGAACGATAGTGTTTTGTTTTTATTATCTATCTTACTTTTTACTAATATATATATATATTTTATATGAAAAGGTGGCAAACGAACGAGCGGCCACCTGAAATCACTGAAATAGCGAAGCGACCGTTGCCCATAGACATACGCAATTGCATATGCGTTGCCTACCTTAAATCGACGGAGGAGAGGATGCACAGAAAGAAAATATCTTCCTTTTCCATGCATCCTGTCATCCGGATAGTCCACTTCCACTTCCCATCCTTTCCCTATAAAGAAAAGGATGGGAAGAGAAAGAGGACTAAATTAGGCCTCCGGGACGCACACTCATCAGACGAAACGCGGAATTGCTTCCACTTGACGCCTGTCTTCTGTGTGGTCGTGGTATTTCACCGGGCGAGCCGGGCCGATTCGTGCGAAGATGTTAAAGCGGGCTCTACCACTGTTAAAAAAAGTTTGCGAATGTTTACTTGTATGTTCCTATGAAGCTATCTCCAGAACGGCTGAATGGATCTCGATTAAATTTAACATACTTGTAGAACATAGTCTGGAAGAGAACATTGACTACTAATTAAATTTATTTTTAATTCCGCGCGGACGGAGTCGCGGCACACAATTAGTACTTTATATTAGTACCATTATTACTCAGGGCTCTCTCAAAGATATTTTAATTTCTAAAAAATAAATAGTAGCCGATTCTCAGATCTACTGAAAATGCATTTTAAACTTCATAAAAACCGATCAAGCCGTTTCGGAGGAGTAGGGTAACTAACATTGTGACCCGAGAATTTTATAAATATTCAATTCATATTTTTCCTGTGAAATTAAGAATGTCTAAGTACTTTTAGGCATTATTAGTTGGAAACCTTTGGCACGAATGACGCGCTTTCATTACTAAAGACAAGTGTCAGAATTATTAGTGAGAAGACATAAACGTCGACATTTTAGTAAGGCTAGTGTTGCTCCAGTATACCGGCATAGTGTTGGATTTTCTTCCTAACACTTCATATAGTATTTTCAATATTGTTTTAATTGATAATACATACTAAGTTTTCAAAACAATGTTGCAAATGTCATTCCGGAATACACTGTAAATGTGTTTTCCACGTAAGGGTTTAAATTAAACACTAAAACACTATTGAGAAAGGCACACGCTGGTAAGTTTAATTAAGTTTTGCGTAATGGCCAAACACTTGCAATTCTGTTTGGAATGCATTCTATTGCTCAGATCGCTTGCACTTCGAGACACTGCAATGACCTTAAGGGTAGCGACACACTGCTTGATTAAAGCGTCGATATTTCAAAGATAAAATTCCGTCATAGTATTTGGTTGGTTTCATATAACCGTCGAACATAACGCATTTGTACTATAAAAATCTTGTAGATTTACCTAGATCTTTTTATATAGATCAATTTTTTGCATATCTTTTTTTAAATAACTAATTCAAATAATTCTCGGATTTATCTTGAGAATCGTATAGTTAAAATAAGTTAATTAAGGTATGACGCGACACTAAGCGTGATGTACACGCGATTGATATGTCTAAGCGTTAAAAACTTGAATATTTCAGCGAACGTTTTTTTCTGTTGGGTGTGTCACTACACTTACTGCTTCAATCGGTAAAAGTTGTTGTATGTTGATTGAAAAAAATATATAATTTTGAATTTGGAATCTAATAAAACTCTGTTTTTTTTTCTTTTTATGGCTATTAATTTCGGTTTGAATTCACAGCGTGTTTTAAGCCGTAATTTATATTAAAATCTGCATATCCGTAACTAATGATGTTCGGAATCTTATTTAATTGAGTTAGCCGGGACCGGGAAGTATGAAATACTAAGCGGGTAAATTAATTCTGGAAGTTACTTTTTAAATTTTTCTATTTTTTCGCATAAAATATTTTTAATCCTATTAGAATATCAAATGACAATTTAGTTTCGAATTAAATCACACATAAAATACTGTGATAATTGTAAAATTATCACCCTCTATATCAAAATATTTAGAAATGCAATAATAACTTTTTGGGTCATTTTTTTTTTCGTATTTTGTATTTTTGAATTTTTCCAGACGGTATTAATAAATCTTTTCTTTCTTTTAAACGTTCAAAATTAAACTAATTTACATACTTTATGGGGAATATCTTTAAATTAAATACTATTATAAATAACTTTATAGAACAGTTGAAACCTTTAAGTCGGGCTTAATTTCCGTTTATTTCAAACGCAAAAGCGGTGGCTTTCAAAAGACCGGGTCGAGGTCAGATAAGTTTGAAGTGCCGCGCCAGTATTCAATAAGTTTTTACGGATTCTTTTTGTATTAATAGAAAAATTAACGATGATAAGAGAAACATTTGATGTGATTTAATACTAACCTAACATAACCTAGCCGCTTATTTACTTAACAAAAATTCATGCGTCTTATTACCACTTTCGAATACTTTTGTCTAACTAATACTAATAACTATAAATGCGAATGTTTGGATGGATGGATGTTTGTAGGTATCTCCAGAACGGCTGAACGGATCTCGATGAAATTTGGCATATATATAGAACATACGAGGACTCGTATAGGAAGAGCACATAGGCTGTTTATTAAGTTTTTTTTTCATTTCGCACAAACGGAGTCGCGTGCGACAGTAGTTAATATTTGAAATGTGAATGTTTAGACGGATGGATGTTTGGTTGATGGTGTCACCGAAACGGCTCAATGGATCTCGATGAAATTTGACATTAATCTAGAACTTAGTCTGGAGGAACACATAGAGTACTTGTTAAGTTTTTTTTTTATTCGGCGCGGACGAAGTCGTGGGCGACAGCTAGCTTTTTTATATTCTTTAGTACGAATTACTAAGTGCTATGCTTAGTGATTAGTAATATACTCTAAATAGGATATAAGCCATATTTATAGAGAGGTGTTAATACTATCATTACGTTAATTTAATATTAATTAAATTGCGCAAACATGAAAGACACAATTTAAGTAAATGTGGGGACGAAGTTCTTAAAGCTATTATAATTTAAAAAAATCTTTGATTGTGAATTATGGTTGAGTTTCGGGGCGTTAGCCGTTGGGCCGTTGGGCCGTTGGGATCACAGATTGATCAGCTTAATGGCAAACACTTGAATGTCAACAAAACGGTCACATTACTAGTTTTAACAACGTGACTATGCATACCGATGTTCAATATAGCGCAATAAAATATTTAAAGTGAAAAATGAAATTTAAACAAAAAAAATGTACAAAAACATTGTTGTCTCTATATTTTCAAATAAAATGAAAGAGAAGACCAATGTTTACCATTTTATATTTTCTACTTAATTTTTTTTTCATAAATGATTAGTTTTATTACTATTTTGAGCCAGAACTTGAAATTATGACGTCAATAGTTCAATATGTCGCCAACAACACGTGGGCGACCTGCGTGAATTATGTTAACCTTGTGCGTGCCGTAGAGTCAATATTTCAAGGTCATTTCCAATTAAAAGTAAATATTTCCAGAAAATAACATGCTAGTAGAATCTCTCAGCCTCTTTATTTATCTCAAAATGGGATAATTTTGTATTTTATGAACAAAGAAAGCTATCAAGCGTATACTCTACATCAAAATTAATAAGTACAATTTTTAAATTCTATTTTCTACTAAATTATTAAGAAATTTACAAGAGCTTTCTTAAGGCTTTGTTAATTTAGTTAAATTTCCGAGAAGAAATAACTTAAATGTAGTGATAAAACAATACTTAGAAGTGATATATATTAAAATATATATATTTTTTGACTTGAGCTTTCGTAGTTTCAGAGAAATACAGAATTTAAAATTTAATACATATTTTTGGCGTCGAATATACTTTAGTATTAAGGAAATTTATTTTAACAAAAAAGATAAACAGTGTATAGATTTTTTTAATATTTTACTAATACTAGACATATATACGAATGTTTAGATAAATGTATGTATGTTCGTTTGAAGGTATCTCCAGAACGGCTGAACGGATCTTGATGAGATTTGGCATACATATTGAATATAATCTGGAAGAACACAAATGCTACTAATTATGATTTTAAATCCGGAGCGGCGTGGACGGAGCCGCGGGCGACAGCTAGTAATATAATAAAAAACGTAACACAACGGTATCACCACAATACAAATGTAGTGAAAATTGCATTTCGATTCGCGAAACTATGCAGTCAGTTGCAGAAGAAAAACAAACCGTTCCGTTCAAATTGAAAAGTCTGCTACGAATTTACAAAACACATCTGTACCGTGTACTAACAAATTCTGTGTCATTTTGTACGAGTTTGCTTAGGCTTCCCGTACACAAGGCAACGTAAATCGTTGAAACTAATATTGTATGGTCGCGTCGCGAGAAGTGCGTTGCGCGCTCCGTACACACAACGATAAATCGTCGACGCGATTCGTCGTTGTGTCGGTACAGACAAAGCGACAATATGTCAACTATATTATACGTACCTAGCATTCGCCAGGGACGCCGTCTACGCGGTATTTAAAAAAAAAAACTTGATTTTACTTTAATCTATGTGTTCTTCCAGACTATGTTCTACATCTATGCCAAATTTCATCAAAGTCCGTTCAACTATTTTGGAAATACTTTCATATAATGTGCATCCATCCAAACATTCGTATTTATAATATTACTAAGACTTTTCACGATGATATTATGGGCCAATTTAGTATTTTAAATACGTAATATATTTTACTTTACATTATTTTTTAGTATTAATCAAACGATTTGTTCTCTCCACCCAAAAAGGGGATTAAATTTATCTTAGTGTTTAAATAAGTTTTTTTTGTAATTCGCCAAAATAGCGAATCGACCGCTGCCTATAAACATCCGCATTTGCAGATGCATTGCCTATCTTTAATCACAGAGGAATAAGTAGAGTATACGACTTTCTGTAGATTATTCTTAGCAGCAAAAAGTTTTTAAATTGGTATAAAGTTTTTGTGCTAAATTAAATAATTAAAATTCACAAAAGTCTAGGCTATTTGCGCTTGAGATGCCAAGAAATAAATTGTCGCTTCGAGTCTCGCGATTTTTCTTTTTAAATATAACAAATAGTTTTCTCATTCCATATTTACTTTTTTGGTCTTATTTACGGTAAAAATTGTAGTTCTTTGGAATATTATAAAACTTAAGTTTTGCCTAATGAAAGGTACAATTTCTTCAAAATTTGTTTTATAAGACGAGATATGTTTTTTTTTTCTTCAATAAAATGACTAGTTTTGTAGCTATATTAAATATTTTAACACTTTTGATTAAATCTTTATAATACTTATATTAAAAGACTGAAAAATCCAAGAAATCTTTTTCAAGCTCAGTACTTTCAAAGATCAAGTTAATTCACAACGTAAAAACTGTTACGTTTTAATTAATTTATAAAATTTTAATGAAAAACTTTCGTGTATTTCGTGTATGTACTAACTTATTAAAACATAACTAACTGCTTACTAACATAAATACATTTTAAAATTGTTCATTCAAGTAGATATGACGGATTTTTCTGTGCGTCACCTCTTCCATCGATTAGTATTTTTTACAATATAAGGTGGCAAACAAGCGGCCACCTGAAATCGCTGAAATACTGAAGTGACTGTTGCCCATAGACATACGCAATTGCATATGCGTTGCCTACATTTAATCGACGGAGGAGAGGATGCACAGAAAGAAAATATTTTCCCTTTACATGCATCCTCCCATCCGGAAAGACCACTTCCACTTCCCATGCCTTCCTTATAAGAAAAAGAGTAGACGGAAGAGAGTAATTAGGCCTCCGCAAGAAGAAACGCGGAATTGCTTTCACATCACGCTTGTCTTCTGTGTGGCAAAGCATTACAATTGAGGATGTTTACATATATGCGGTTTTTCGACACATTCCGGGGACCGCTTCTTTGTTTGTTACCTATATAAAAAATAGGTTTGTCGATTGTAGAATATCGAAGAATTAAATTAAGCGCAATGAAGAGCGGCGGAGTCCCTAGAGGATTCAATTTGCGAGCTCACTCAGGTATACCACATCTCACCGCATAATGTGTGCGCAGAAATTCCTTGAATTATCGCAGACCGTTTTCAATATTACTAGAATGTAGAAATTACAACTGTTTAAATATACATTTATTTTGAAGTAGCTATTTTATTCTAAACAACATATTTAATTAAATAGAGATAACACGATTAATTTGGATGGCATTTACCGTGAGTTTCCGAGGCCATATTTCCGTTTTAAAACATATTGCTGTCGCTGTCATTATCTTTGACAAAACAAAGATAACAATATGTTTAAATGTAGATTTTGGTCTTCAGAAACTCATGGTTATTATTTATACTATTTGTATGCTTAATATTTAAATGCCTCTTTAAAGTTGATCAGTGTGAAAACCGTTTATAAACGTTGATATTTTTTTCCTATGTCTATAGTAAATTAGCTGTCGCCAGCGACTCCGTCCGCGCGGAATTAAAAAAAATAAGTAGCCTATGTGTCTTCCAGACTGTTTATTATATATGTGCCAAATTTCTTCAAGATCCGTTGTGCCGTTACGAAGATATCTTCCAACCATCCATAAACTTTCTCATTTATAATATTAGTAAGTTTACTAAGATTAGACTGCTGATGCCTGAAAAATATAGATGGACACTCTTTAGATATTATTTAAAATATATCGGCGTATACAAAAAAAATCTGTTTTAAAAAAAATAATGGCGACTTAACAATATAATATTTTCTACCAAAACAATCGTAACATTTCAGTTAATTCCTTAATGCCAATTGCAGGTTCAAATCTCACTAATTAGATGGTTAACCGATCGTTAATAGCAAAAGGCCGGGCTACGTTCATGACAAATGAAATACCATTCGACAGATATTTTAGCGGATTGCTTCGTTTGTTGTACAAATGTTTCGCTTAGTTCTTTAATTTTACGGTATTGTAAGCAATAACTAGAAAGCCAGCAAGACCATAAGTTAGTACTCTAGGCTAAGGAAAATAAAATATAAAGGTATATTTGTATATAAAATATTCTATCAGATTTTACGTAAGTAACTGTTGAGAAATATACCTAAATACATAGATTCGCAACCCAATCAGTATAACAATTATTTTTGCACACCCCTTATAAATGTTATCATCATCAGCTCACTACTGTCCGTACTGAAGGGCTCGGAGCTTACTTTAACTTAGGGGTGATTAGGCCATAGTCAACCACGATGGCCCAGTGCAGGTTAGTTGACTTAAAAAGTATTTATCAACTACCCAGCAGATATGTGCAGGTTGCATCACAATGTTTTCCTTCACCGTAAGAACGTCCGATAAATTTACATATATAAATCGAAAAACACATTCGTAATGACGGGATTCAAACCCTGGACATGCATATTACAAATCAAGTGAAGGGTATTTTTTGAAATGTAAGCCGTGACATATTTATAACTATACATATTGCTCTTTACCTTTACTTTTTAGTATTTTTTGATCTTGTATACTACTGTTTAGTATATAAAAAAAAAAATTGCGATTTTCTGAAAATATTTTCAACTTTGATAATTTCGTTTTCTATTAATATTGCACACATACAGATGAACTTTAAAAATCTATTACTTCTCAGAAACCATCAGTCGATCAATTCATGTTCTGTATTGTTGTTTCTTTTATATGCATCAGTGTAGTGTTTTGTTTTGCTTTGTTACTTTCTACGAAGGCTAAAATTCTTTGTGTTTCTAGCCATGGATTTTGTGGGTACAATCCAAACGTAAACAATAGGATTTCTTGTAAGCAATCAGCGGTAAAAAAAAATACTCTATCAAAAGTATGAACGAAGAGTACATAACTTTCTAAGTTTTATTGTATTGATTTTAACCACTATTTTTCCATTCATCTTATAGACAAGAAAATCAGTTATCATTAAGTAATTAAAAATTAAACTACCCTTATTTTACACAACCATATTGAAACTGCACTTTAAAGTACATAAAATCTCAAGCTATTATTTGAAAGTTATATTAAGTGAAAATCGGAATACCGGTTAAAGTTAAGTCATTTAACAAGATAACTTCAGTTTAAATTCGTTCGAAGAGAACGTTCTTAAACCATTTACTAAGAAGTTATGATGCTATTAATTAATTGTAACGAAAGTTTTGTCTTAAACTGATTTACGTGCAAATGTCTTCGTAGCAATGCTACGCGTTCACCAAACTGTTCTAGCTATCTACATGTTTTCGAACAATGCTACGAGATTTCGTAGCATAGCTACTCGTTTTTCTAGACTTTCTACGTGTCTACGAAGCAAGGACCTAACTACGCGAATACAAAGAAAGGTTGCGCGCTTACTGTAAGATTTGAAATCATTTTGTTAAATATAATATCACAAATTTCAAACCACGTTAAATGCAGACTCATAATATAACCTCTGTTAAACTATACGACCTCTTAAAAGCAGTATTATAAGGGAAGACTACATTCATTTACTCAAGAATAGCTCATTGCAGTAATGCAAAATACCAAGACGAGTTTTATTAGACACTTAAAGAGTATAATTCTTCAAAGATATTCTCGCTATTTTAGAAATCGTTTTCATTTTGTTTTCACAGCATTAAGTACTTTGCACATTTGCAATATAACCAGTAAAATAGCGACGACGACCTTTGGGGGACTAGAATTTAATAGGGAAAAATGGATTGATATATTGATTATATATTAAGTTCGAATACCTTAATATATGTTTAATTACTATGTTAATTTGGCACAGTAATATTCTTACCGGCCAGTACGAAATCTTTTTGTCAAAAACGTCTAAATTCAAAAGTTAACTATCATCGAATTATTTTTTTTTATATCATAAGGTGGCAAACGAGCGAGCGGCCACCTGAAATCGCTGAAATAGCGAAGTGACCGTTGCCCATAGACATACGCAATTGCATATGCGTTGCCTACCTATAATCGACGAAGGAGAGGATGCACAGAAAGAAAATATTTTTCCTTTCCATGCATCCTCTCATCCGCAAAGTCCACTTCCACTTCCCATCCTTTCCTTATAAGAAAAAGGGCGGGAAGGGAAAGAGGACTAATTTTGCCCTTCGGGACGCACACTCATCAGACGAAACGCGGAATAGCTTCCACTTGACGCCTGTCTTCTGTGTGGTCGTGATATTTCACCGGGCGAGCCGGGACAATTCGTGCGAATTTGTTAAAGCGGGCTCTACCACTGTTAAATTAACGTTCTAAATTCAAATCGAAGGGAGACATTATTAGAATAAATATTACAAAATATAATATTAACCACTTTCTGAAACGTGACCCGAGCTGAGAGATACAGAAATGTTTACACGCACTAATGGGTTTCAGTTGACCGTCTCGTCATGTCAATTCGATTTGTTTACATCTAATAAAACTGAAAAAAATAAGCTTAAAAAAATACAAACGAATTGAGAATATCCTGCGTTTTGAACTCGGTTAAAAAATAAATTAAATGTTTATTCATTTGAAATTAATCTAGACAATCCTAAATAGAAGTATTTGAAACTGAAACTGATAAAAATTGCTTTATTTAAATACTGGTTTTGAATTCCTTGGAAATAACAATCATTAATTTCACTTGAAATTTTATATTAAGTCTGTCAAAATTAATTTGATCCCTTAGGAACAATACCTCTCATTTTGCCTTTTCTACGAAGAAAAATTTAATTACATGCCAATTATGCAAAATATATTTTTTTTAAATCTTACTATTTATAAAAAACTTAATTAGTGTAGCCTATGTGTTCTTTCAGACTATGTTCTATACGTAAGCCAAATTTAATCGAGATCCATTCCGCCGTTCTAGAGATATCTTCAAACGCCCGTCCATCCATCCACATCACATCCATCTAAACATTCGCATTTATAATATTAGTAAGTTAAATAAAAAGTAGCTTTTCAAGGCATAAATTCGAAAAAAATAATAAATAGTATCCTATGTCCGTCTCCTGGCTCTAAGCTAACCCCTCACCAATTTTCAACCATATCGGGAAAGCCGTTCTTGAGTTATAAATAGTGTAACTAACACGACTTTCTTTTATATATATATATATATATATATATATATATATATATATATATATATATATATATATATATATATATACTAAAGTTTATATTAATGGATGTTTGTTAAGAGGTATCTCCGGAACAGATCTTGATGAAATTAGATATAGATGTAAAATATAGTCTAGAAGAACACTTGGGTTCTTGTTAACTTCTTTTAAGTTTCGTGCGAAAAAAGTCGTGGGGAACAGCTAGTCTCGAATAAACAAAAATATAATTTATCCTCACTTTATCAATTTTATATATTACAAAACTTATAATAAATAAATTAGAGTCTATTTACTTAAATGTAAAATAAACATATACAGATTATTGTCTGGAAATATCTTTATATAACAAAAACAATCATTAATCTTCAAGAACAATACAACAAGTTCAACGCTTGAAATGATATCACGCACTTCGTTTGGGAATAATTCATAGCGCTGCGGTTTACGAGCGGGGTTAGCCCGAGGGAGATAAAAGTACTAGGAAGAAAAATCACGAAAGGAATTTAAAATATTTACGATGCTATCATGAAATCTTGGAATCGGAGTATCCTATTAAATTATTGTCTTTGTTAAATCGTACATTTTGACAAAATAAGAAATAAGAATATACTTTAACTACTATTAAAATCTTTTTATTATAGTTTTAGTTTCATAAAATAATAATAATAAAGCCATTTATTTCCATACAGATAAATACATGGTCAAAATGTACAATGCAACTGCTAGTTTTTTTAAACTATTCTGTAGGAACCCTTGTTCGGGTAAAGGCCTCCTTCAATTTTAAATTGAAAAATTTAAACCGCTACGAATTAATATCAGGGATAAACATAAGTGAGATTAGTTTAAGTAAGGAAAAAAACGCCTACTTTAATTCGATTTTTAATACTGTTATTTATAAAAGTATGTCATTAAAGCATTAATTAAATGATGGATTCATCTCCGCTCGAATCAAAAACCTTCTGAAAAGAAGACTTAAATTGAAATAAACATAACTTGGTTTTGTTACGTCAAAGCTTTGTGGTGCCCGACGTCGGAAGACTTGATTCTTTCTCGTTCCTTTATACAAGTGCTAGTCTAGAAAGTTTATTTTACTTTCTACGCTTTCCTTAATAAATCTCAAGTCACTTTTGTTATTAATAGAAAATTACACGTTTGCAAAACTATACTTTTCACAGTACATTAATATTGTATACTCGTAGATTAATTGTGTACGTCAGTTTATAATTGGACGCATGTAGTGTGAACTGTCATAATTTACTATAGCAAACCAATTTTTTTTTTCAATGCCAATATTCAAACTTTCGTGAGAAATTGTAATAAACAAAACACCAGCTAGACACTACAGACTGTGACAGTTTTAACAGTGGTAGAGCACGCTTTAACATCTTCGCACGAATTGGCCCGGCTCGCTAGGTGAAATTCTCGCGCAACTTCTTGCCTCGCACAGCCGCGTTGTGGAACGGTCTGTCCTCGGCGGTATTTCCAAACCAATACGACTTAGGGTCCTTCAAGAAGCGAGCCTATCACCACCTCAAAGGCCGGCAACGCATCTGCGGTTCTTCTGGTATTGCTGATGTCCATGGGCGTTGTTGAACACCTCGGTGTTCCCGCTGCTCGTTTGCCCCCTTCTGTTATAAAAAAAAAATACCACGACCACACAGAAGACAGGCGTTAAGTGGAAGCAATTTCGCGTCCCGTCTGATGAGTGTGCGTCCCGAAAGCTTAATTTAGTCCTCTTTCACTTCCCACCCTTTTTCTTATAAGGAAGGGATGGGAAGTGGAAGTGGATTTTCCGGATGAGAGGATGCATGGGAAGGGAAAATATTTTCTTTCTGTGCATCCTCTCCTCCGTCGATTAAAGGTAGGCAACACGTATGCTACTGCGTATGTCTATGGGCAACGGTCACTTCGCTATTTCAGCGTTTTCAGGTGGTCACACGTTTGCCACCTTATGATATAAAAAAAAACAAACACCAGACGTACGTGAGTATTTTAGCCGTTTATATATAAGTTTGTTTGTGCCCGTTTAATACCATGTAGTCTTGACTCGTAGCCTTTTAGAGACCTTAGCTCTTTGTATCCTTGTAGAGCTTGACCAATTTTTCAGTATATTTTGACATTTTCAGGAATTTTTAGAATTGCAATTAGTTGGTTTAATCCACTGAAGATTTGTCATTGATTGAACGAATATCCCGTGGAAACTAAAATATTTTAAACGTATTTAATAAAAATTGCACACGAAATTGGAATTGTATTCTGTGAATTTTTTGATTAAATTGCTTGAATGTGTTCGCCTCCTATAAAAAAATTAACAATGTTTTCATTTCTGAAAATTACCTTTTGTATTTTATTTAACCGTCTTATAATTTGGTTTATATATAGAAATTTAAAATAAACCAACTTCTTGTTTATAGATTTTTCTGATTTTGATAAAAAAGTTTGTTTGACGTTTCACGTTTCTTGTACGAATTTCTATGTACCTCATTGAAGTAAAAATACAAAAGTCAGTTTTTAGAAAAGGTATTCACAATAGCCGGATATTAACTTAAACATTATATTTAAAACGTTAGTAGTTCAAGGGTTTTGATGAGAGAATAAAACTACAATGGACACGTGCATTAGTATGACCCATTTTTGTCTTACCTCGTTGTGAAGAGGACGCTTGTCTTGTAGTGGCTTGTCGCAAACTTCGCATTTTGCGAGGTAGAAATATGCCTCAGTTTTTTGCGACATTCTACTGAGGTATATTATTGTTTTTGATCATAGAACGGAACGGAACGGAACGGAACGGAACGGAACGGAACGGAACGGAACGGAACGGAACGGAACGGAACGGAGCATGGTTTATGTTGCATTCATTGGTAAACAATGAATTATTTATGACAAGCTATTCAACTAAAAATCTAAGTATAACCTGCAAACAACTAAAAATTGTCATTTAGATGCGTGCTATAAACTTAAAAGATTTCTTGTCTTGCTATTATATCTGAACGTACAATATACTTGTAAATTTTTGTGTCGATAAAAATTGGAAGTTTCTTTGAAAGTGTACGTGTAAGATGTAAAAGCAAGAAATGTTTGAGTGAATAAGTTCGTTATAGATAAAGCCGAGTCTCGAGCTCAGTTCAAAAGCGAGAACATGCAATGCCTTAAAGTTCCCTTGATTCTAAGAAACAGGAAGCTTATCCTCTCAGTGTATTCGGACTGGAGTATCATTTTATTTGTACACTGGAGCTTCGCTTTTCAAAGGAATTTATTAATTTAAACGTATGAAGCTACTATATGTTTAAAAAATTTACTTAGACGTCCTAAAATATATATCGTAATGTATTTTGCTGGTATATATATCCAGTTCATTGTAATATGACTTGGTCGATTTTAAAGTGTTTTAAAGATATTTAATACTACCTATTGGCCGCGACTCCGTCCGCACGGAACTATGTGTTCTTCCAGACTATATTCTACATTTAAGCCAAATTCATCAAGATCCGTTTAGCCATTCCAGAAATACTTTCTTACAAACAACCATACATCCAATCATCTAAACCGTCACATTTATAATATTAGTAAGATAGTGAGGTTAATCTTGAAAATCTGTCCCATACTTTGTATATGGGTCATATTTTGTTCAGCGACATATATTTCCGAGAAATCCAATGCAAAGCCTTAAGCACATAATAAGAATTCTTAAAAAATCCTTCAAATTTTTTATAAGATATCGAATAAAAGAAAAACCTTATATTTAACAAAATATATTCAAACTTCAAATTAATTGAAATCAGTTGATTGTCTGATTAAAAACATAAAAAAATAAAGCTCATGAGAATTGTAACCCTCATCACCTGTCACACGCACAATGTCACCTGTGGGGTGACTAAGTCGAGTGGACTGATCAACTCGGTAAATATTTTTAAATTAAATATACCTTTTTAAAAGGGCAAAGGGAATGGATTATCTAATCAACACCTCTTATGTGTAAATATTATGGGATTTTCTTATTTAGAAGATACTTGCTGTCAACCGCAACACCGTCCGCGCGGTATTGAGAAAAAAACTTAGAAGCCCATGTGTTTCTTTCAGGCTATGTTCTTCATGTATGCCTTATTTAAAGAAGATCTATATAGCGCGCTTTGAAGGCATCTAACCTCCTTGGTATGGCGTTTATGTATTTATTAAGTTATATTTTAAACATTATGATAAGGTAGAAATAAGTGTAAGTAGTCTTAATAAGCTCTCCTAAAGCACTGATTTTGAACGTTTAAGTACACAACTGTTGTGATAATTTCTGATTTTAATCTGTTAAGAAATTTCTTTTCGAAAAAAAAAGTAACTCAGACTTTCTTTTATTTTATAGATATTTATTGATCGGATTTTCTTTTCTAAACTAATTGTTTTCACGCCTCATTGATGCGGCCTTTTCATAAATTCAACGTAAAATTGTTCACATTTTATTTGGAAAGCTTGAACATAACCCAATTCATCTTTCCTTGAATTCTTTCCCGATTCAACAAATTTATATTCCGCTTTTAATAAAGTAAATTATTCGTATCGGATTTATTCGCGCATTTCATTTGTAATGCTTTCAATTACATTCAATTTATTAATTCTTTAACAACGAATATTTAATAATCTTACTATTTATTATTTTGTTTGTTTATTTTGAAAGTATCTACAGAATAACAGGATATTGTTTATAATAGTTGAACGTCGGGATTCGAACTCTCGACCATGTGATCGGAATTCCGCGCTATTAACCATAACGCTCTTGACGCTCAATTAATTCTAAATTAAGGGTAATAATTATTACTTTACTTAGTCTGCTGTCACCCGCGACTTGGTCCGCATAGAATGAAAAAAAAACTTAATTAGTTCCCAGCAATTATTCGAATTTTTCTCACCTTTTAAACCTTCCTTAGACCTCTAGGAACATTTCAAGAACAAAATAAGATAAATTCGTTCAGCCATTCTCAAGTTTTAGCGAGACTAACGGATAGCAATTGATTTAAATATAAATCTAGATATATAGAAAAAAAGTCGTGTTAGTTACACTATTTATAACTCAAGAACGGCTTTACCGATATGGCTGAAAATTGGTGAGAAGGTAGCTTAGAGCCAGGAGACGGACATAGGATACTATTTATTCATTTTTTTTCGAATTTATGCCTTGAGGAGCTACTTTTTATTCAACTTATCTATATATTAAGTGTTGCCGACAGATACGGAACTTTTTACACTTTTTTATTCTTAATTGTTATTTTTGAATTTAGAACTGTATATGTTTTTTCTTCCTTTTTCTTTATTTTTAAAACGATCAGTTGTTGTAAATATATTCTTGTAACAGTGCGTGCTTTTCTCCTTTCTCTAATAATTCTATTTAATATTTTCATTTTATCTTTTTATTATATAACATAATATTCCAAAATTCATCTTAATCCTAACGCTCTTCCATCCTTATATATTCGGTCGTCTTTATTTGGTGTCAGAAGTAAACAAAATTTGGTAAGTCCTTTTATTTTATTTCCTTTCCTTATTTTATTATAATGAATACACGCTCCCGCTCTCGGGCGGCGGCTCCCTCCGCCGCGTCTCGCTCCTCATCTATGCGAGCGGCCGAAAGGCTTGCCGTTGAAGCGGAGCATGCGAGTCGTCTCGCAGATATTGAGAGGGCTGCCGCAGAACGTATCAGAGAAGCCGCGGAGCGTATCGCAACCGCGGAGAAGTCCGCATCTGAAAGAAGAATGCAGGCAGAGCTAGCGGCGGTTGAGGCTGGCTCTAGTCGCGGGTCAAACCGCGGCAGCCGGTCTAGCCATTCAACCGTCGATCAATGGCTCGAGGGTATCCCTAGGCCGTTAGAGCCCGCAGCTATTATTGCTCAAGAGCCCTCACAACCTGCATCCTTTTCTTCAGCGCCATCTCACATTCAGAAAAGCACCACTGCGCCGTTATCGCCCCGTGTTATTGAGCGCGGCGACATCGGCCTTTCACATAGAGCAACGACATCAGGTATCCCCCATGTCTTCCAAGCGGGAGATGCCATGCAGGCACATCCGCAGGCATGGGGTCCATACGATACCAACGTCGCTGCGCCTCCAGGCCCTCTTCCCGCCTTCCAAGAGGTAGGCGTCACATCGGCGCTACCTCAGGCCGGGGTCTTCTTTAGCGCTGGTCTGGGCGCCAGTCTTGGCCAGCACCCTTTAGCGGCACCTCCCGTGCGGCTCCT